>NW_007249661.1:152857-170821 GCF_000164805.1 Carlito syrichta | reverse complement strand
GAAGGATCGCCGGAGCCCAGCAGGTCGAGGCTGCGGTGGCCGGGAGCAGCCACTGCACTCCAGTCTGGGCAAGAGAGTGAGACTCCAACTCAAAAAGAAAAAAAAGTACAAATCTGGGGCATAGAAGACAAAAAGATAATACAAAAAAAAAACCCAATGAAACAAAAAGCTGGTTCTGTGAAAGGATAAACAAGATTAATGGTCCCCTAACTAGACTGACCAAGAAAAAGAGAGAAAAAGCCCAAATACACACAATCAGAAACACAAAAGATGAAGTCACATTTGACCCTGAAGAAATACAAAAAATTATCAGAGACTACTATGTACACTTGTATGAAAACAGACTTGAAAACCTAAAGGAAATAGAGGACTTTCTGACCACACAACCTCCCTAGGTTGAAATAAGAAGAAATTGAGACCCTAAATAGACCAATAACAATCTAGGAAATTGACTATATCATAAGAAAACTACCTACAAAAAAAATGTCCTTGACCAGATGGCTTTTCAGTAGAATTCTACAAAACATACAAGGAGGAATCCTATTGAAAGTATTCCAGGTGATTGAGAAGGATGGTACTCTCCCCAAATCATTTTATGAAGCTAAAATCACATTGATACCGAAGCCAGGTAAAGACCCAATAAAGAAAGAGAACTACAGGCCAATATCCTTGATGAAGATAGATGCTAAAATTCTCAACAAGATCCTAGCAAACTGGATTCAATAACATATATCAAAAATTATCCACCATGACCAAGTAGGCTTCACCTCCAGGATGCAAGGCTGATTCAGCATTCATAAGACCATAAACATAATTAAATACATCAACAGACATAAAGACAAAAACCACATGATTATATCATTAGATGCAGAAAAAGCTTTTGATAAAATTCAGCACCCCTTCCTGATAAAAACCCTCAAACATTTAGGCATAGATAGAACATACCTCAAAATAGCAAGAGCCATCTATGAGAAACCCACAGCCGGCATACTGCTAAACAGACAGAAATTGGAACCATTTCCCCTGAAAAATGGAACAAGACAAGGATGTCCACTCTCACTCCTCCTGTTCAACAGTTTTGGAAGTCCTAGCTAGAGCAATCAGAGAAGAGAAGGTAATCAGGGGTATCCAAATAGGAAAAGAGGAACTCAAGTTATTTTTCTTTGCAGACAACACGATTCTATACCTCAAAAACCAAGAGAATCTGTCAAAAACCTCCTTGCACTGATAAAGGACTTTGGTAAAGCCTTAGGGTATAAAATAAATGTGCAAAAAAATCACATTTCTATATACCAAAAATAAACAAACAGAAACCCAAATAAAAAGCACAATTCATTCACAATAGCCACACACACACACAAAAAGAAAGAAATATCTTATTGGCATCTTCCTAACCAGATGTGAAAGACCTTTACAATGAAAACTACAAAACACTACTCAAAGAAATCAAAGATGACACAAACAAGTGGAAAAATATTCCAGGCTCATGGATTGGAAGAATCAACATTGTTAAGATGTCCATTCTACCTAAGGCAATCTACAGATTTAATGCAATACCCATCAAATTACCAGCAACATTCTTCTCAGACCCTGAAACAGCAATACAGGAATTCATATGGAAACATAAATGACCATGAATAGCCAAAACAATCCTCAGGAAAAAAAAAAAACAGTAGGTATCGCACTCCCAGACTTTAAACTTTATTATAAAACTACAATAATCAAAACAGCCTGGTGTTGGTACAAGAGCAGGCATATAAACCAATGGAAGAGAATTGAGATTCCAGAAGCAAAACCTCAATTTCTCAACCAACTCATCTTCAACAAAGCCTCTACTACCAACCACTGAGGAGAGGAGGACCTGTTCAGTAAATGGTACTGGGAAAACTTACTGACCACATGTAGAAGATTGAAACAGGACCCCTACCTGTCCCCATACACAAAAATTAACTCTAAATGGATCAGATACCTAAACATAAAACCTCAAACTATAAGAAACTTAGAAAATGCAGGAGATACCCCTATGGAAGTTGGAACTGGCAACCAATTCCTGATCAAAACCCGAAGTGGCCCAGGCCGTAAGAGATAACATAGACAAACAGTACCTCATCAAACTGACAAACTTCTGCAGAGCCAAAGAAACCATCAAGAGAGCAGAGAGATGGCCCACAGACTGGGAAAAAACATTTGCCAACTCCATGTCTGACAAAAGTCTAACATCTAGGATCTATAAGGAACTCAAACGTGCTGAAAAGAAAAAAACAAACAGTTCCTTTCCAAAGCGGGAAGAAGATATGAATAGACGGTTCTCAAAAGAAGACATACGAGCAGCCAACAGATACATGAAAAACTGTTCAGCCTCACTAGTCAGTCATCAAGGAGATGCAAAGTAAAACTACACTGAGATACCACCTAACTCCAGTCAGAATGGCCATCATCAATAACTCAAAAAATAACAAATGCTGGAGAGGATGTGGTGAAAAGGGAACAGTTCTACACTGTTGGTGGGAGGGTAGACTGGTACAGC
The DNA here is from genome assembly GCF_000164805.1 of Carlito syrichta. Taxonomy (NCBI): domain Eukaryota; kingdom Metazoa; phylum Chordata; class Mammalia; order Primates; family Tarsiidae; genus Carlito; species Carlito syrichta. The sequence goes on along the minus strand of NW_007249661.1, from coordinate 168,294 downwards.
CTCTGTGGAAATCAGTGTGGCGATTCCTAAAAGTTCTAAAAATCAACCTCCATATGACCCTGCAATCACCCTACCGGGAATATACCCAGAAGAAATCAAATCACTCTATAAAAAGGATATCTGCACAAGTACGTTTATCACAGCATCGTTCAGAATAGCAAGAACATGGAGCCAACTGTGCTGCCCATCAAAAGAGAACTGCATTTTAAAAATGCAGTACATATACACAATGGAATATTATGCAATAATAAAGAAGAACAAAATCATGAAGATCTCAACAACCTGGATGGACTTAGAGTCAATAATACTGAGTGATCTTTCACAGAAGCAAAGAACTGAGTATCACGTGTTCTCACCCATAAGTGGACCTTGAACAACTAGTGTAATACTATAAGAAAAGGATTGACAGTAGTGGGAAACTGTGGGGGAGCAAGGGGGGCAGGGAGGTGGAATTGACAGTAGTCAAAATCTGCCTAGGGAAGGCAGGGCACACCTCATGAACAAGGGTACCTGCACAATGAATATCTGTATACCTAACCCTGAGTTGTACCCCAAAATTTTAAAATTAAAAAAATTTTTAAGTTAAAAAAAAAAAGAAAATTGAGGCTGCTATTTCTTTAGTTAAACTTAGTTAATAAGTTTAATGAATCTTCTCTTGTCTCCCTGAGAAGAAACAGTTACAGATAGGAATGGCACCTGAGTTAACTTTCCAAGCTATCAGGGAGCCTGGAGCTCTCTCTCTGAGTGTTACATTTCAAGAGAAGGTGCCTAGATACTTGGAGATGTGTGGATCTGCAAATCTGGCAAAGGTTGTATTTAGTCCCTGGAGAGTTTTATTTACATGCAAAAATTTAGAGAAAGATGTCTGACCCACTTGTCCCCACAGAAACGCTCTAAAAAGGGAGTAAGAAAATGGTAACTGCATGATGAACATTTGTATGCCTAACCCTAATTGTACTCCACAATTCCAAAATAAAAATTAAAAGAGAAAAAAAAAGCAGAATCATAAAAAAAAATAGAAAAAAAGAAAATGGGCTTTTTTCAGCGCATAAACAGAAAAATTAATTTGCGTTTGTTTACACTTAAATTATACAGTTCAGTTCAAAAAGTTTTCAGTTTTACCTGGAGCTATTTTTTGGTTTCTTGACATAAACTATTGTTGGTTTTATTGGTCAGAAGAAGGCGACACTGGTTTCTTAACATTGATCATATTTCAAAGTACACCTATCCTACTTTCACTTTCAATTTCACTTATGTTAACAGTAAATAAGGGTTCAGATTTTGTCCTGAACACTAGAAATTGACATGAGAATTTTACCTTCATGAAGAAGTTGGTGATAACTTTAGATCTTATTTTGCAAAATATTAAAAACTGAGAAAGTTGGGAAAGCAAGAGAAGAAACAGGTAGAATTTGTGCATCCTTGCTAATTTCTCTCAGATTAGAGTTAAATGTAGTTTTAAACGCTATATTTTTACTGACATATTTTAGGATCTGACCCTTGAAAACCCTGATAACGATTTTAATTTTAGATCAGACTTTAAATTATCTAGTAATTCCACAAAAGAATCCAAACTTTATTAGATGACAGTCACATTGAAGAAGAAGTTTTAGGGCATGTTTTAATTTTTCTGTTTTTGAGACAAAATATTTATAATTATAGGCCTCAATTGACTTTTCTGTTAATGTAAGAATTTCTCTTAAAAGATTTTTAAAATTTTTAAATTAATATATGATTTAGGAAAAGAAAACTGCTGCACTCAAAACTGTACAATAGGTGAAATATCATAAAATAAACACATTCAGTAATTATTAGCCAGGTCAAGAATTAGAGCATTATCAACCCCCCATATGCTTTCTTGTACTTGCTACTAATCAACAACCCTTACATTTGGCTCAAAAAAAAAAAAAAAGAAACTACTATCTGACTTTTAACATCATAAATTACAGCTGCTTATTTGTGAACATTACACAAAGGGAGTAAAACAGTACATATTTTACTATGTTCATTTCCTTTCTGTCAACATTAAGGTTGAGAGATTTATCCATGTTGTATAGCAAAACTGTAATTCGGTCATTTTGTTATTACAAGACATTTCCTTGTACAAATGTGCACAATTTACTTATCTATTTTACTGTTGATAAGCATTTGAGTTATTTTCAGTTTGGGATTATTGTAAAAAGCCAAAGTGATCATTCTGTGTACCTCTTTCCTTGATGCATGTACATAGAGATCTAATAGCAATATACTTGAGAGTGAAATGTCCAAGTCATAGGGTACTTATGTCAAACATTAGAACAAACAAGCCATTTTTTGTTTGAATAAAGTGATTCATTCCATTTTCTATTACTGCATAACAAATACTCCACACATATTGGCTTAAAACAGCCATTTAATGTATTTTTTTTATAAATAGAATTGTGATTTCAGTGGCTGGTTCTTCTCCTGGACTCACCTGACCTCCCTCATGTGGCTGTATTCTATTGGTGAATCAGCAGGAAATGAAGGAAGGACCTGAGATGGTCTCATTGACATTTATGGGGGCTTGGTTGAGATGGTTGGAAGACTGGGACCTCTCTTTTCACATGAATTTTGTCCTTCAGTTGTTTGGCCCATTCTCTTGTGTGTAGAGTAACTGAGTTCCAAATGGTCAAGTCTGAATATGGAAGTACTTAACCCGGTGCCATGTCTACTGGTACACCATTTCCAAAAGGAAGTCACCCAGCCAATCGTTTAGAGGGCACTGTACAAAGATAAAACTATCGGGGGGCATAATTCATTTGGGATCGTCAATATCAAAGTCTGTGACAGTGGTTTTACTAACTTACATACTCAGAAGCTGTATATAAGAGTTCCAATTGCTTCACATTTTGATCAACAATTGGAATTATCAGTATTATTAATTTTGCTGGTGGGTGTGTTTTACATTATAATTATACTTTTATTTGCATCTTCCATGTGACTGATTACACTAGCTTCTTTTTTAGTGTTCATGGTGATTTTGATATTTTTTAAGTTCCTGTTTAAGTTTTTTGCTCATTTTTGTATTGACTTTCCTATCTTTATAGAAGTTGTTTATATATTCTATATATGAACCACTTTTCATTTGTGTATATTTCTTCTCACATATGTGACTTCACTTTTTCCTGTATAAATAGTGTATTTTGATAAAGAAAATATCTTAATTTTAATATATTCAAACTTGTTAATCTTTACAACTATACTTAGTGCACTTGTACAAGACTAAAAAAACTTTCCCTACCCTCCAATGCTTAAAGATTATCTTCTTTGGTTTTTTGTCTGTTTGTTTTTGGTTGTTGGTTGGTTTTTTTTTCTTTTGATTTTTTTATTTTAAAGATTTGGGGTACAATTCAGAGTTAGGTATACAAATAAAAATTATCTTCTAGAGTCTATTGTTTTGCCTTTTATATCTACATCTATAATCCACTTTTTACTTTTTTATTTTTCATTTTTAGATTCAAGGGTGCAGGTTTGTTACATAGGTATATTGCATGATGGTGAGACTTTGGCTTCTTTTAAGCTCAACACCCAGGTGATGAACTTGGTACCTAGTGGATAATTTTTCAATCCTTATCCCTCTCCCTTTTTTGCCACTTTAGGAGTGTCCCAGTGTCTGTTGTTTCCATCCTTTCCCATTATATTTATTGTTTAGCTTCCACTTATAAGGGCTACCATGTGGTATTTAGTTTTCTCTTTCTGTGATTCTTTTTGCCTAGGATGATGGTCTCTAGCTGCAACCATATTGCTGTAAAGGACATCATTTTGTTCTTTTTTATGACTACACAGTATTCCATGGTGTATATATACCACATTTTATTTATCCAGTCCACCACTGAGAAGCACCTAAGTAGGTTCTATGTTTTTACTATTGTGGATAGTGCTGCAATAAACATGCAAATACAAGCGTCTTTTTGGTAGAATGATTTATGTTCCTTTGGTTATATACCCAACAGTGGGATTGCTGAGTCAAATGGTGAATCTATAGTTAGTTCTTTGAGACATCTCCAAACTGCTTTCCATAGGAGTTGAACAAGCTCACATTCCCATCAACAGTGTAGGTGCATTCCCTTTTCTCACAACCTCACCAGCATCTGTTGTTTCTTGACTTTTTTTTTTTTTAGTTGGAGTCTCACTCTGTTGCCCAGGCTGGAGTGCAGTGGCATACTCACGGCCACCGCAGCCTTGACCTACTGGGCTCAGGAGATCCTTCTGCCTCAGCCTTCCAAGTAACCGGAATTACAGCTGTGCACTACCTTGCCTGGCTTCTTTTTTAATTTACTGTAGAGAAGAGGTCTCACTAATTTGCCCAGGTAGGTCTCAAACCCCTCAGCTCAGACAATCCTCTTGCCTCAGCCTCCCAAAGTACTGGGATTGCAGGCTTGAGTCACCACACCTGGTCTTGTTTCTTGACTTTTTAATAAAAGCCATTCTGACTGATGTGAGATGGTATCTCACCTGTGGTTTTGATTTGCATTTCTCTGATGATTAGTGATGAAGAACATTTTTCATGTGTTTGCTAGCTGCTTGTTTGTCTTCCTTTGAGAAGTGTCTTTCATGTCCTTTGCCCACTTTTTAATTTTCATTAGTTTTTATCCTATCAATTTGTTTGAGTTTTTTTATAGATTCTAGATATTAGTACTTTGTCAGACACATAGTTTGCAAGTATTTTCTTCTATTTGTATGTTGTCTGTTAACTCAGCTGATGGTTTTGATAAAGTAGGCAGGTCAGGCCAGGGATACTTCTGGGTTGCAAGAACGTTTCAAGCTCATTAACACCTGTAGCAACCTAAAAAAACCAAGCCTGCAAGCAAGTGGCCTAGCTATAGAAAATTTCACACCTACCTATTAGATTACACATAAAATCGGCTTCATGAGTATTATTCTGCAGAGAACAATTGTTGAGGATTTGGGTACAGAAATCTTGAGAATTAATGTTGAAATCATGACCAATCATGTATCAAATGAATGGTTTTAGTAAATTATATGACTTATTTTAGTCTCAGATTTCTGCTCTGTAAAATACAAGTAAAAGATTTCTATCTGCCTCCTAGTACTATTTTAATATTTAGCAAGGTAAATAATCTAAAGTGTTGGACACATAATAATTGTTCAGTAAGTTGGCTGCAAGTATCACTGCTCTTATTTTTAAAAACTATGACTTACACCAGGGAAAATCATGCTTTAAGGCTATGGCACACTGACAAACTTGACTTTATTTTGCAATATCTGTCAGTAGCCATAGAGGACCTAAGCTAACTAGTAAACTATAAATTACTGTTAACTGACGATACTAAGGAATAACTGCTCAAAGTTCAATAATCACATATTTTTACATTTGGGTTCTCTTAACAGGTCATTCACCTAGAAAACTCAAACTAAAAGCGCACACTTTTAAAATGCTAATTAGTATTTTAGGAATTTTTGCTAGCTAGATTGTGTGAAAGCATATACATTGAAAAATCAACAGTATTAGGATCAGCGATTTTAAAAAGTAAAACATTTGTAAATAAAAAATAAGAAACAATAAATATATAATACTTTTAAATCTTAAAAAAAAAATAAATAAGTAAAATAAAAGGCTAATCTGAAAAATTTATGACAATGAAATACACTTCTGACCCAAATGTGTTCTGACTTCCAAGGTGACGACCAGAATGACTCCTGGATCTTGGCCTTGTCAGTCCTCCTGAGCACATAGTCGTGTCCATGAGCATCATCAACCGGAAGACCATGGGCCAAATGCAGAATAGAAGCAAAGTCAGAAGGGACACCTGTATTAATGAATCAACTGCCTGAATGAATCCTTACGAATTTATTAATAACTCAAAAAGAGAAAGCACAAGAAATAATATAAGTACAGTGGAAAGATCCTATGTTTCTACTTTAGAATTGACACTTAGGTTATGGACAAAGACAAAATGAAGGTTTTGGAATATGTGCAACTATATGGGATGGGGGATCCAGTTCATTTTGCTACTTTTCCTTAGTAAGCAACTCAGCTATGTGACAACTGATCATTTGAATCAGAGAAAAATCTTTACCTGATGAGAATATAGCTGTTCGAGGTAAAAGATTCAGCTGTCTGTTTGTTTTTTTTTGAGGCAAGGCCTCACTCTGTTGCCCAGGCTAGAGTGCAGTGGTGTGATCACAAATGACCACAGACTCAACCTCCTGGGCTTAGGCAATCCTCTCACCTCAACCACTTGAGTAGCTGGACTACAGGCATGTGCCGCCATGCCCAGCTAATTTTTTGATTGTTTGTAGAGATGAGATCTCTTACTATGTTGACACAGCTGATCTTAAACTCCTAGGCTCAAGCAGTCCTCCCGTCTCAACCTCCCAAAGTGTTGGATTTACAGGCGTGAGCCCAGGATTCAATTCAGTTGTGTCTATGAGTTTCTTCCCAGACTTTGTGTGGATGGACTCTGGGAGATGTGACCTTGAAGTGAGAAGTTGATGAACAATCGCTCAAAACAGACAAGTACCAGAGAATTCCCTGAAGCTAAAACAAGGTAACAGAAAAGTGATTGGAAAAAAAGAGAAGAAAAATATCAAGAATGAACATTTTTGTGGTGCTTACATTCACAATTTTCTATATCTACACACCAGGCTATTCCTAAGAATTCATTCTTTTTAGTATCTAACTTCATAGATTCAGTTTCAATTGCACTATACCTGTGTTCTACAGACTCGTTTCTTTTCCTTTCCCTTTTCTCTGTTCTACTATGTTGCCTTCATCTCTGTGCTTAGATTTTGTGAAGCTGCACATAGCCAGGGAATATGGAGTAGAAGGAACGTTTATTTGAAGAAATGTATAAGTGACTCATTAATTAGATATATCCCCTTTCTATCATTTCCAGATACCAGCAAAGAAGATTAAAAAATATATAAACTGTACTGATTCTGTATCCAAAAGCTCTTCCCAAAGAAGAAATGCTTAGTCCATGAGCAGAAGAAGCTTGCCCAACTTGACGTCCATGAGCGGAAGAAGCTTGCCCAACTTGACACATTGCATGATCATGAGCTGGAATCTGACTTAGCAGAACAAGTGGCAGAATTCTGTTCCTACACCTTCAGCCATTCCAGACTAAAACTCTTTCAGGAGATGTCATCCCATTCATTAAGACTAAGAGGATAGAATAACTTTCACTTTGTTTCAGCTTTGAGAAATACAGGGTCTACTCTGAGTATATGTTAAATTCTAGACTACCTCAACTAATCTTTAATTCTTCTTCTTAGTCAAATCTTTGAGTGTGAAGAGACAGTGAAGGCAAAAGTAAAGAAGTTTTTGTTTTTTTTTTTCTGATTTGGAGTCTCAGTCTGTCACCCAGACTGGAGTGCAGTGACACGCTCCCGGCCACCGCAGCCTCAACCTACTGGGCTCCGGTGATCCTTCCGCCTCAGCTTTCCAAGTAGCTGGAACTACAGGAGCGCGCTACCATGCCTGGCTAATTTTTTTTTTTTTTTTTTTTTAATTGTAGAGATGAGGTCTCGCCGAGCTGCCCAGGCAGGTCTTGAACTTGCGGGTTTAGGCAATCCACTCACCTCAGCCTCCCAAAGCACAGGATTACAGGCTGAGCCACTGAGCCCAGCTAGAAGGTCTTTTCTTAATATCATTCTAATAAACTGGACTTGCACTGCCCGATTCAGTAGCCAATAGACCCACGTATGGTGATTTGAATTTAAAGGCAAATGAATTAAAATTAAAAAATTAAAATAAAGAATATACAACCCTATTTCAAGAGCTACATATTGCTAGTAACTACCATAATAGACAGCATAGACACAGACTATTTTGTTCATTCCAAAAGGTTCTATTGGATAACCCTGAGCTAGAGTGAACCAAATAAAGAAATCCTTCTGATTGGGGTAGTATCCTTTATTCCAGAAATGTTCATCAAAGACTTCCCATAAATCATAGTACAGAGGACTGATAATAGATATAAACAAAAGAGGTATGGTTCCTGTCCTAAAGGACTCAAGTAGCTACAAACATTCAAAAAACACAGGACCATCTTTTTTTTTTTTTCAAGCTTTCCTCTGTGATCACTGCCCCAGTGACTAGAGGACTATCTTATCTAAAACAGAGTTTCTCAACATTTGGTGTCTGTACACATTACCTGGGTATATTGCCAAAGGAGATGTTCTTTTCTAGCAGGCCTGAGACAAGATTTGACACTCTGCATTTATATCAGGCTTTCCAGTGATTCTCATTTCATGGATGAGGCAAATAGCTGTTAAAAAATAGTCATGCTAAGAATTACACAGAATAGAGTCTTTGCTTCACCTTACCTACAACAAACATCATTTGTTCTCCCTGAGAACCTGGTGTTGACCTATGTCAGTGCCATCAACAGTGGGGATCTGCCCTGCATGGAGAACACAGTCCTGGCTTTGGCCCAGATAGAGAACTCATCCGCAGTGCAAAAAGTCATTGCCCGCTGTGACCAGCCGATGGCCCAGAAGCTGTAGTTGCCCACGGAAACCCTCCAGGAGATTCTGGACACACACAGTGCCAGTCAGAAGGGGCCATTGAAATCTTTAATGGAAGTTCCTTCAAAGATGTAGAGCATCTATTTCAAAAGGAAATTTTCTCTTCAGTTTATACCAGGAAATGAAGTATCTATTTTGAAGGAATTAATTTGTACTATCTTTTACAGTGGCAGGAATTACATTTTTGTAATCACAATAGTCAGAGAAGCAATTTCATTATTACAGACAAAGTTTTAAAATGTTTTTCTTTCATGAGTAAATGAATTTTTTTACCCTTTAATTAAACACATGTAACTGACAATCAATGCTTTTTACTAAACAGCATGCTCACTGTTATCAGAGTGATTTACTTTTACATTAACCAAAAGAAATTAAATTTAGAGTCTTAGTTCTACTCAGCAGGCTTATTATGCCTTGCCATATTTATTCCATTCTCAGTCCCATGAGAAAAGCCGAAGTTTACACATACAAGTTGACACAGAGCTAAAAATCTCTGCACTGAATCTCACCCTCAAGGAGGAGACTTCAGAAGATGGTCCAAGTCACGAGATAAGACATAGTTCCAATCATAATACTATAAGATAGTGTTTGGCAGTAAAAGGAAACTGTCGGGAAGGATGGGATTGGCAGTTGAGGGAGGGACATACCTCGTCAACAAGAGTACCTGCAAAATCAATGTTTGTATATCTAACCCTGAATTGTACCCCACATCTTTATAATAAGAGAAAAAAGAAAAGAAAAAAAAAGACATAGTTTCCCTTAGCTACATATAAGATGTTTAGGAGACATAGTTCTTTCAGAAGCAGTTCCAAAAATTCTGAAGCTTGCTAACATCTTTTTCTGGTAAACTTTTATATTTCCTATTTTTACATTGAAGTCTCAGCTAGAAAAAAAGGGGGGGGGGAATTAAATTTTTCAGAAAGCAATATCAGATCATTCCTGGGCTTTATTTCAACACAGGTTTGATTCTCTAGAAAAGGTAGTGAACCAGGGGATTTATTCAAAGCCAGGGGGATATTGTCTCTTTACTTAAAAGACACAAAGCCTGGGGCAAAAAAGTCTCCAGAAACCAAGGAGGGGATGGAATTTATCAAGATTTATCTATGTATTCTGAGAAGCTGCTCAAGTGCCTCTTCCAAACACCAGTAAGACTAAGGATATTTGCACAGACATGTAGCTTTATATCTGCATATAACTCATTCTTTTATTCAGTAAGCAAGTATAAGGAGCCTGTTCTACCATATATATTCTAGATTACATTAAAGAGGGTGAAATCAGCAAACATTTGTGTTACAAATCAAATTTTGAGATTAATCATTACGGTGACACAGCTGGACATTTGGTGTTTCAAAGAACAGAAGCCACTGATTGGCACCTAAGCAAAAAATAGTAATTTATCAGTTTAGGTGTCAAATTGACTTTAAGAAAAGTGAGATCCAAGAGCTCAAACAACAACATTCTCTCTCTCCATTGCTCCCCACACTTTTTTTCATTCTTCCTCCTTCTCTCTGCTTCATAATAGCTTCATTCTTCAGCAAGCTTAGCCCAGCATTAATAGCTCCAAGCATAAAGCCCTCAGACTAAAAGGACATGGAATCTTTTTCCTGCAATCTATATCATCCTCCTAAAAAGGACGCTGCTTATTGGGATGCTCTGATTGACCACAATGAAGCATGTGACTGCCCCTGCGACAGGAAATCTTGTCCATCAGTCCTGTTAGACCCAAGAGGAGTGGTGCCTACAGGAAAAGATGGTGGGCAGACAAACAGGCACAAATGCTCCAGAGAACTGTGTTCTCTGGAATCTAAAACTGAAGAGATTCTGCAAATATACTTGAAGTTCAAGGAATCTGTGACACATGCAATTCTATAGACAGCCCAGACTCTCACAGAACAGGGAAAGGAGATTGATGTGGCTAGATCAGGTAGCAGGACCCTTTGCAGGGTTCAGAATTGGGGCAAGGGTTCCAGCCCTAAGCACTGCACAGCTGACCTGCAGTGGACTTCATAGGACTTTTTTCATGTTAACGTATGAGTGGTGGATCTTGTACTCAACTCTTAACTAATCACTGGTCATAAAAAATGCTAATTTTAGCAAATCAAAAATTTTGTTTGCATCATATAGTTTAATTAACAAACTCCTAAGAATACTTGTGCTAAGTCAATCACTCTTACCAATTAAAACTTGGTTATGGAAATTTAATGTTAAATAATCACACTAGCCTGGGCAACATAGTGAGACCTGGTCTCCACAACAAATTAAAAAATTACTCTGGTGTCATGGTCCACACCTGCAGGGCCCCAGCCACTTGGGAGGCTGACGATGAAGAATCACCCGAACCCAGGAGTTCAAGGTTGCAGTGAGCCATGATTGTGTCACTGTACTCCAGACTGGGAGACAGAGTGAGACCACAACTCAAATAACAATAATTATTATTATTATTTAAAATAATTTAACTTACACTGTCAACACACATTATGATAATTTTTCTCAAACATTATAAATTACCACATAAACAATTTAACAACTGTCTCAATTCCAGAAATTAATAAAACTGACAGGGAATACACAATAGAGGGGATTTTTAAATGCCAAAGGTTTGTTACTGGAAAACACCAAGATAATTGACAAAAATCTATCAAGTTTCAAACAGAAAAATAGAAAAGTAACAAATGACCAATATCTGAAATAAAAGAGGCGACATCAGTAAAGTTGCTATAAACATGTTTTATGCTCTTTTATGAGACTAATAGAATTATTTAGCATTGGGTGCTTTTTCCTTTTTATCTGATAAGCCTGTATACTTTTGAAATTTCACAGATATATTTGTTTTCTTACTTCCTCATCTAGACACATTCATTCATAATTTATGTAGATGGTGGTTCTCCATATCTGTTCACTGTTAATTGATTTGGCATGGGCATGTTGCAAGACTGTGTAATCGTTTTTTGTGTATGACTTTCGACAGTGCTTTGACAAAGGCTTTAAGGAGCTCTGATTTATTGCAAATTTGTTGAGACATCACAGCCTCTGAAATTATTTGAATGTTACAGTTTATGCTTAAGACTACTGATTTTACTACTGTTCATTAAGAAATAAAGTGGAGCGGAGCTTAAGATGGCAGCCAACAGGTTGGGCTGTAAAAATCTCCCTGGAGGCAAATGATGATAAAGAATCTCCGCATGAGAAGGCGGGCGCAGGTGGGAGCGGGAAAGTCCATCTGAGGGGATACTCGGCTGTGTGCACCTGGGTCCCCCTCTGAGGGCGACTGCAAACCCCCACTGCCTTGAAACTAGAGAGCACCTCACAAGATCCCCACAGAAACGTCCGCTGCCTGCAGGAATGCACCTGAGAAAAGTCTGCTGCATCCAGTTGATTCTCGGCACCTGGCACCTGGCACACACCATCACCTGGCATATTTGACTCTCTGGAGCGCAGGATTTGATTATTGGAGACAGAGCATTGGGGGAAGCCGGAGAGAGGAATACATGCCTCGTGAGGAGCCGCCCACCCCAAGCACTCCTTTACCATTGAAGTTGAAGAGAGACTGCTCTGGACTTTGCCTCACTGCTTCAAGCACCTAACAAGGCGCTGGAAGGGGCTGCGGATGGATCCTAGAGATCCGATCTCTGTGAGTGGCAGATCAACTACTCAGGCTGGATTGTGATCCAGAGGAAACATCCTGAAAGCACAAACTTCAGGGGGGACCTGATGAGTGCTGAGTTCCAGGCGACCCACCCCCTACCCTTATTCAGCTGTGGACAAAAGGTGTGGCCAGAAAAGGACGAGAAAGAACTCCAAAGAGATCAGTGGTGAGTCCGGGGCTGACCCAAACCCCCTCCTTCCTAGCAATTCTCTGACCGTCAGACCCACACAGCCAGGCTATGACTGGGAGGGACAAACCCAGACAGAGCCTGGACATCAGTCGCAATAAGAGAACCCCATTCCAGGATAGGCCTGACTGGGGCAACCTCAAGAGAGTACATACCTGGGGAAGAGATTATCCTGTACATCCCCAACAGAGATCTCCCTGAATAGGAGAGTGGGAGGGGAGAACTGCAGTGCCACCCACCTCCACTGCCCCTCCTCCTTCCCTGCTTTGTTCCCTGAGAGTGAAAGAAGTGGCTCTGCAGGAGACATCTGATTAGAGGAACAATTACAGAGCCTGCCACAAGAGGACAGATTTTTTTGTCTTTGTTTTTGGGTTTTGTTTTGTTCTGTTTTGCATTTTAAATTTTTCAACTATTTTTTAATTTTAAAAATTTTCTGTTTGTTAGTTCATCTACTTCAAAAATATTTTTCCTTTGTGCATGAATGTGTATGTGAGGCTTTGACCTGCATCCCCTCCCAAAATTGTTTTTTTCTTTTCTTTCTCCATTTCTTTCTTCTTTTATTTGTCATTCTCTGTGTGTTTATGTGAACAACTGAGTGTTCATCTTTTGATTTTGTTGTGGTTTTTGCTCTTTTGTTCTCCTGGGTTTTTCTTTTGTATTCATTTTTTATAATCTTAGGTGTATATCAATATATGTGTGAGCGTTCCACCTGAATCCCCTCCTTTTTGTCTCTCTCTCTTTTTTCTTTTTTCTTATTCTCCCCTTTTGATCTTTTTGTCTTTCTTCTCTATTCACTTTGTACTAGGCATGTGTGTGTGTGTTTAGTTTTCTTGGTTTTTTTGTTCTTGTGGTTTGTTTTGTCTCACTTTGTTTTTATTGCAGATTGTTTTGTAGTGTGGGTTGGTTTCCACTTTGCATCATCATATAGAGTGGTGGTGGGGAGTGGATCTCAGGGAAAACACACCACAATAAGTGAAAATTTTAATTTGCAAGTAACATCTGACTCCTAGCACCCCAACCCCCACTTTACTCAGATTTCAAAACCTACAAAAGACAGCAAAGCTTCCCATCCACCATTCTATTTCAAAATAGAACAAATCCAGAGCCCGGATCAGGGAAGAATAGAGGACTGAGCAAGCATCAGAAGTGAAAGCCTCTCCCACTGACATTGAATAACAGAACTAAAGAAAAAAACAAAATATCTGTCACAAATGAGGAAAAGTCGAAGGAAGACCTCAGGCAATTCTAAGTCTACCAAAGACAAAACTCCTGAGAAATCAAGGAAAGTCACCAACAACTGGCCCCAGAATATGACAGGGATCAGGGAATAGTTGGAAAGAGTGAATAAGACTCAAGAAAGATAAGATGCAACACTGAAAGAACTTGTAACAGAGATTCTGGCAATAAAAAATTTCATCTGGGAAATAAATAACAAGATGACAAGCATGGAAAGCAGAATTAATCTAGCTGAAGAGAGAATCTCAGAACTTGAAGACCAGAACATGGAATTAACCCAATCTGTAAAAAACATCGAAAGAAGACTCAGAAAGAAAGAACAAAGCCCACAGGAGATGTGTGATTATATCAAGAGGCTGAAACTATGCTTGATTGGTATCCTAGAAGAAGAAAGGAAAAATGAGAACAATTTGGAACAAGTATTCCAGGAGGTAATCCAAGAAAACTTTCCCCATCCCACTAGACATGTGACCAGCCAAGCACAAGAGATACAGAGAAACCCTACAAGACATCAAAATGGAAGACCAACCCCTAGACACATAGTAATTCACCTACACAAAGTAGGCATAAAAGAAAAAATCCTAATGGTGGCAAAAGAGAAAGGTCAGACTACCTATCAGGGAAAACCAATCAGAATAGCAGCAGACCTATCGGCAGAAATACTGCAAGCAAGAAGGGACTGGAGCCCTATATTCAAAGTACTCAAAGAAAAACAATTTCAGCCAAGAATTTCCTATCCAGCCATGCTCAGCTTCGTCAGTGATGGAGAATTAAAGTCCTTCCCAGATATCCAATCTCTAAGAGATTATGCAGCTTCCAGACCAGCTCTACAGGAGATACTTTAAAAGGTATTAAGCACAGAAGAAAAAAAAAAAGAATGACCACACACATCCCAAGAGATCAGCAAAGCACAGATTCAACAGAGAATACAGCACAATAAGAAACTTGAAAACACATGCATACATTAACCCCAAAGCCAAAAGAAAACAAGCAAAGAAAAAACTTTATAAGAACTTTATGACAGGGATAAGCAATCACATTTCAATAATCAGCCTGACTATGAATGGACTAAAGGCACCACTGAAAAGACACAGAATAGAGGACTGGATAAAAACCAAACCCCATTATTTCCTGCATCCAGGAGACTTATCTCACTACAAAGGATGCACACAGATTCAAAGTTAAAGGATGAAAAATGAGTTTTCAGGCAAATGGATCACAAAAGAAGGCAGGAGTTGCAATCTTAATATCAGACAAAACAACCTTTAAGCTATCAAAAATTTAAAAAGATGCAAAAGAACACTATATAATGGTAAAAGGTTCGATCTATCAACAAGAAATATCCATCTTAAACATATATGCATCCAACACAGGAGCACCAGCATTTGTAAAGCAACTACTAAATAAATTTTAAAAAGGTATTGAATCTAACACTATTATAGAAGAGGACTTCAATGCCCCACTGACAGCCCTAGATAGATCATCGAGGCAAAAAAAAATCAACAAGGAGATCCAGAACCTAAACTTGACACTTGACCAGATACCTACAGATTATTCTACCCAACATCCACAGAATGTACATTCTACTCATCACCACATGGAACATACTCCAAGATCAATGACATCCTTGGCCATAAATCAGACATAAACAAGTTCCATAAGGTTGAAATCTTGCCATGCACATTCTCAGACCACAGTGGAATAAAAATAAATATCAAAACCAACAACATTTCCCCAAAGCCCACAAAGACATCAACACTAAACAGCATGATGTTGAACAATGACTGGGTCAACACTGAAATCAGAGAAGAAATTGAAAGATTCCTGGAAACAAATGAAAATGAAGAAACATCT
>NW_007249661.1:115110-152837 GCF_000164805.1 Carlito syrichta | reverse complement strand
GAAACATCTTACCAAAACCTCTGGGATGCCATGAAATCAGTTCTAAGAGGGGAATTTTTTTTTTATCTCTACAAGCACACATCAAGAAATTGGAAAGATCACAAGTAGAGAGCCTAACAAATCACCTAAGGGATCTGGAAAGAGAAGACCGCCAAAACCTCAACTTTAGCAGAAGAATCCAAATCACCAAAATAAGAGCCCAAATACAGGACATGGAAGACAAAAAATATCTTAGAACATATCAACAAAACAAAAAGCTTTAATTCTTTGAAAGAATTAGCAAGATTGATGGACCCCCTAACCAGAATGACCAAGAAAAAGAGAGAAAAGCCCAAGTAAACACAATCAGAAATATAAAAGATCAAATCACAACTGACCCCGAAGAAATACAAAGGATTATCAGAGATTACTATGTACACCTATATGGAAACAAACTTGATAACCTAGATGAAATGGAAAACTTTCTGACATCACACAACCTCCTCATATTAAAACAAGAAGACACTGAGACACTAAATAGACCAATAACAGCCCAGGAAATTGACTCTGTCAGATGAAAACTACCTATCAAAAAAGGCCCCAGACTGGATGGCTTTCCAACAGAATTCTGCAAAACGTACATGGAAGAGTTGATACCAATCCTACTAAAAGTATTCCAGGCAATTGAGAAAGATGGGATTCTTACCCAAATCATTTTACGAAGCTAACATTACACTGATACCAAAACTGGGTAAAGATCCAACAAAGAAAGAGAACTACAGGAAAATATCCCTTATGAACATAAATGCAAAAATCCTCAACAAGATTCTAGCAAACTGGACCCCAAAACACATCTCAAAAATCATCCACCATGACCAAGTAGGCTTCATCCCCAGGATACAGGGGTGGTTCAACATTCGCAAGACCATAAATGTAATTTAAAACATTAACAGATGTAAAAACAAGAACCACATGATTATCTCATTAGATGCAGAATAAGATTTTGATAAAATCCAGTATCTCTTCTTGATTAAAAACCCTCAAACACCTAGGCATAGAAGGAACATACCTCAAAATAGTAAGTGCCATTTATGACAAACCCACAGCAAACATATTGCTAAATGGACAGAAATATAAACATTTTCCCTGAAAACTGGAACAAGACAGGGTTGCCCACTCTCAACCCTCTTCTTCAATATTGTGTGGTAAGTCCAAGTGCAGGATATTAGGCAAGAGAAGGAAATCAGGGGTATCCAAATAAGAAAACAGGAAGTCAAGTTATCCCTCTTTGCTGATGATATGATCCTATACCTTGAAAATCCAACAGAATCTGTCAAAAACCTGCTTGCACTGATAAAAGACTTTGGAAAAGTCTCAGGGTACAAAATCAATGTGCAAAACTCAGTTGCATCCTTATATAACAACAGCAAGCAGGCAGAGACTCAAATAAAAAGCACAATCCCATTCACAATAGCCACCAAAAAAATGAAATACCTCCACATCTTCCTAACCAGAGAAATGAAAGATCTTTACAATGAGAATTACAAAACACTGCTCAAAGAAATCCAAGAAGACACAAACAAATGGAAAAATATTCCATGCTCATGGATAGGAAAAATCAACAATGTTAAGATATCCATCCTACCAAAGGCAATCTACAGATTCAACGCAAAACCCATTAAGTTACCAACATCATTCCTCTCAGACCTGGAAATGACAATACAGAAATTCATATGAAAACATAAACAACCACAAATAGCTGAAACAATCCTTAGCAAAAGAAACAAAGCGGGAGGTATCACACTTCCAGACTTCAAACTTTACTATAAGGCTACAGTAATCAAAACAGCCTGGTATTGGTTCCAGAACAGGCAAATAGACCAATGTAACAAGATAGAGATTCCAGAAGCAAAGCCTCAATTCCTCAACCAACTCATCTTTGACAAAGTCTCCAAAAACAACCACTGGGGAGAAGAGAACCTATTCAGTAAATGGTGCTGGGAAAACTGGTTGTCCACATGCAGAAGATTGAAACAGCATCACTACCTATCACCATACACAAAAATTAACTCTAAATGGATCAAAGACCTAAATGTAAAACCTCAAACTATAAGAATCTTAGAAATTGCAGGAAACACCCTTATGAAAATTGGAACTGGGGACCAATTCCTATTCAGAACCCTAAAGACCAATACCTTAAGAAATAAAATAGACAAGCGGGACCTCATCAAATTAGCGAGCTTCTGCAAAGCAAAAGAAACCATCAAGAGAGCAGGGAGACATCCCACAGAATGGTAAATAATATGTCCTAACTGTATATCTGACAAAGGCCTAACATCTAGGATCTACAAGGAACTCAAACATGCCAAAAGGAAAAAAACAAACAGCCCCTTTAAAAAGTGGGCAAGCCAGGCTCGGTGGCTCAGCCTGTAATCCCACGCCTTTGGGAGGCTGAGGTGAGTGGATTGCCTGAACCTGTGAGTTCGAGACCCACCTAGGCAGCGAGACCTCATCTCTACAATAAATCAAAAAATCAGCCGGGCGTGGTAGTACATGCCTGTAATTCCGGCAACTTGGAAGGCTGAGGCGGAAGGATTGCCGGAGCCCAGCAGGTCGAGGCTGCGGTGGCCGGGAGCAGCCACTGCACTCCAGTCTGGGCGACCGAGTGAGACTCCAACTCAAAAAAAAAAGAGTGGGCAAAAGACATGAATAGACATTGCTCAAAAGAAGATATATGGGCCGCCAACAGACACATGAAAACATGCTCAGCCTCACTCATCATTAAAGAAATGCAAATCAAAACCACATTGGGATACCACCTAACCCCTGTAAGAATGGCCATCATTAATAAAACAAACAACAGATGCTGGCGAGGGTGTGGAGAAAAAGGAACCCTTCTACACTGCTGGTGGGAATGCAGACTAGTACAAACTCTTTGGAAGACAGTGTGGCGATATCTGAAAGAACTAGAAATTGACGATCCATATGTCTTAGCAATTCTCCTATTGGAAATATACCTGGAGGAACTCAAATTATTCTAGAAAAAAGATACCTGCACACATATATTTATTGCAGCTCTATTCACAATAACAAAAACATGGAACCAACCCTGTTGCCCATTGAAGCTAGACTGGATTTTTTAAATGTAGTACATATACACAATGGAATATTATGCAGCCATAAAGTAGGACAGATATATGGACTTTGCAGCAACTTAGATGGATTTGGAATCGATCATACTCAGTGATTTATCACAGAAACAAAGAACTAGTTTCTTATGTTCTCACTCATAAACTGACCTTGAACAATTATAATGCTATAAGAAAGCGATTGGCAGTAGTGGAAAACTGTCGGGAGCGGGGTAGGATTGGCAATTGAGGGAAACTGCTTGGGGAGGGAGGGGCATACCTCATCAACAAGCATACCTGCATGATCAATGTTTTTATACCTAACCCTAAATTGTACCCCATCTTTATAATAAATAATAAATAATAAAAATGAAAATAAGTGGAAAATTGAAAAAAGAAATAAAGTGTGTTCATATTGTAGGATTTTTTAACTATTTTAGGATTCTTAGGAATAGGTCAATGTAGAAAAGCCAATTACTCAAAACAATAATAGCCAGTTAGATAAACACATGGTTACTTTATTAATGGTTAGAGCTACCCACAAACTTCAGAAATTTAAGGTTTAGTGATATTGTAAGGCACGAATGATTAGCAAATTTTACCAAAATGAGTCAATGAAATTCCAAATTGAAGTCATTTGTACTGCCAATTTGTGGTGAAGTTAGAAAGTAAATTCTAGTTATCAATTAATAGCATGAATATTTTAATTATTTTTGTTGTTTCCAATAACGTTATCATCATTTAAAGATGTATCACAATTGTGTAGTCTCTGAAACAAACAGTGAAATGGCTAGTTTGACATTTTTAAGATTGATATGGAGCAATAAGTATGCCTATGCCTCCCCACCTTTAACTAGGTATCATTATAAAGAGTAGGAGACTAGTGATACAAATTCCTGTTAGCCAGTAATTCTTTACTGCACAGATATCTACATATTCAAGGTCTTAGAAAACAAGCATGAGCACACACTTTGTATAAAATAGTATATACACTGTGGAAAGCACATGGGTTATTAAAAAATCTAAAACTTTATTAATTCTAAGCAATACTAGTGCATGATTAAAGGAGTCATGGTTAAAGGAGATAGGGTGAATTAGGGATGCCTGTACCTTATTTGATTTTATAGTGGTAGAAGAGAGTCACAGTGCACTTAAAAAAAAAAATAAAGACAAGACATTGCAATCTTCCCATGCATATTACATCTAACGTCCATTCAATTCTGGAAATAGAAAATCATTAAAACTCCTTACTTGCCAAAGGAAGACTATGTCTGTTTTATTAAAGTTCACAACTTATTAAATCAGTACATATGAGAAAAGGTGCCGTTTCCTCCAATAAAAAATACTTATTGTAACCAGGGCAAGAATAAAATAATTTTGCTTGCTGTAATGGCATTTATTATTTGCTTGTCAAACAATGTTAACATATAGCCAAGCAATAAGAACAAAAACAAAATATCTTCATTTTTAGAGAAATGAGGCAAATCAGAAGTTCAGTTGAGAATATTACTTATTTTTCCACATCTTGCAGTACATAAGTGTGTGATTTCCATCTACGGAACCACAGTGTGTGATTTTCATCTATAGAACCACAGCAGGCCTGTCCAGAGTCTTGTTAGGAGGATGAGCAAACAAATAACATCCATTAAAAGGCAAAACACATACACAAAAAAGAGAGTGAGATTTCTTCTTTAGGTAGTGTTAGGGCACAGATAGTCTGAGGGTGGAGGCGTGGAGAGGGGTGCAGCACCACCAGAGCTGGCGTGCCAGAGGTACGCTCTGACACCCAGAGATCCAAGTAATACAAAGAATTGCAACACACACAAAGAAGTGAAAGAAGAAAAGATTTATTTAAGAGAAGTTCACTCCCCACAGACAGGAAGTGAGCCTACACTCTAGGTGAATGTGGCCCCGTAGCGGGCCTACACGTTAGATGAGTGTGGCCCCGGCAGGCTTACACTCTAGATGAGTGTGGCCCTATAGCTTCCTTAAGCCCCAGCTAAATCCTTTCCTTGGAGATGTTGCAATCAGTAGACATGACTGCCATGAGTTCCTTATCGACCACCTGCGAATGTCTTGGAGACCCTGTGACACAGAGACCCATTAATGTCTGTCCATATTATCATAACCCTAGAGAAGGATGTGATAAGGATTCCAGCCCCTGCACCTTCCCGAAGGACATTCCTTAGAGCTAATGGAGGGTGCACCTCCCCCATCTCCCATGCATTCCCAGTGGGTAGTTTCAGGGATCCTTGACTCCCCTGTAGATAGTGCCCAATTTACTGGAAGATTGAATCCCTACCTGCTCCCCCTCTGAGGGGTCACATGTCCTGTGATCTGTAAAACTTTTGTAACTGCAAGTTTCATGACTTCTACAATCCTTGCCCAATGCATGAGGTCTTAGGCCTTGTAAATTCCCTCTACTCTAGGCAAGCCTGATTGCCACTTCTGCCAGGCCCCACTGACAAAAGCTATGAGACACCTCTGATACCTGGTACCAGGAAGTCTGTGTTTCTGAAAAGACAAAGTCAGCAAGGTTAATTTTTACTTAACGTATGCATTTCTCCAAAACATAGCTTTTACTTTTTCATCATTGTGTCAGGGTTTAAGAACAAGATGAAAAATGGCTTCCCATTCTTGGTCTGTCCTTTCAGGTAGGTGAATTTTACAAATATATACATGCTTATAACAACTAACTTCTGCTCACCACCTTGCCAGTAACCCTAAAGACAGCAAGTGTTGAGTGCGGGCAAAATGGCAGACATTTTTTTTTTTAAATGATGTGTTTTCTGAGTCTGGAAACCCAAACTCTCAAGGATGGGACTGGTCAATGGGGAACCAGCCCACCAGGACAGGGGTTATCCAGGGGTCTCCTATCCTTATCCTGGGATGTATCCTGAACAGGCACCTCTGAGGGCCGTCCCTCGACAGGCTCCTCGGACCACCCACTTTGGTCCAATAGCACCTGGAGCTTATTCCAGACCACCTGCACCCAGAGCCTACCCAGGCCACTGGAGGGGCCTGGGGCCTATCTGCCTCCTGCACAGCCAAGTGCTCCCAGAGCTTTCCCTGCTGCTGGCCCCTTCGATGCCCCTGCTGGGCCACTGACTATACCTTACGACCTGCCTCTGACCACAGGAGTCATGCCTCGCATGCTGATTACAAACCTTAGCACAGGCCTGGCGCAGTGGCTCATGCCTATTATCACAGCACTTTGGGAGGCCGAGATGAGAGGATTCACAATCAGGCTGGGCAACTTGGAGAGATCTCATCTCTACAATAAATCAAAGAAAGACATGCGCATCTCGCATTTGAAAGTGGCAAACCATTCAAGATGCAAGTTCCGGTTAAATCTGACCATTTCAAGGTTGCAGTCAATGATGGCTCACTTGTTGCAGTACAATCATCTGATAAGAAATCTCAATGAAATCAGCAAACTGAAAATTGCTGTTGACATACACCTCACCAGTGCTTTGCACACTGTGATATCATCTGAAAGGGGCAGCCAGGTATGGTGGTGCATGCCTATAGTTTCAGCCACTTGGAAGGCTGAGGTGGAAGGGTCGCCTGAGCCCAGCAGGTTGAGGCTGTGGTGACTTTGAGTGTGCCCACTGTACTCCAGCTAGCCGGGGCAACAGAGTGAGACTCTGACTCAAAAAAAAAAAAAAAGCAACAACAAAAAAAACTTGGGCATGGTGAAACCCAATGCAAACCGAATTGCTTTAGATTTCAGGAAAGGGAATGATGTTGCCTTCCACTTTATCCCACGCTTCAAGGAGGACAACAGGAGAGTCGTTTGCAATTCCAAGGTGCATGAGGCCTGGGGAAAGGAAGAAAGACATGCACAATTCCCACTGGAAAGGGGTAAACCATTCAAGCTGCAAGTTCCAGTTGAATCTGACCATTTCAAGGTTGCAGTCAATGATGGCTCACTTGTTGCAATACAATCATCTGATGAAAAAATCTCAATGAAATCAGCAAACTGGGAATTGCTGTTGACATAGACCTCACCAGTGCTTCGCACACTGTGATATCATCTGAAAGGGGCGGATGCATTTTTCTGATTAAAATTGTATCTAAACCTTATACATGTAAAAGTACATATTCAGCATGAATGAAAAATTTTACTTTTATTCATCAATATCCTTCTAGTAAGTCATCCGTTTGATAAATATTCTTATACTAAAAAAAAAAAAAAAAAAGCTAACTTTCATTCTTTTTTTTTTAATACTCAGATCTTTGGTAGCAATCCTTAGGAGACCCACTCTAGATTTTAAAAGTAGTAATTTGTTAAAGCATGCAAAATGATATGAGTGAATAAAAACCACAACTGACAAATATATTGGTTAACTTTCCAAACATGTATAATCAGTGAACATGGCCTAGGTGTTTCTTTTTTATTGGTATTCACTTCAGTAACTTGAAACCACAGATATAAGCAGTATATAACCAAAAAGTTACAAGTAAACAGATTATACATGCAAATTTCTGCCCACAAAGTTCACATGTGCGGGTACGTGAATTAGAAGCGTGCATCTAGAATTATGGCCAAACTTTTTAAAATGCAGAAATGTAAAATTACATCCTGAAAATATGACAAGATGGTCTATACACACTTCAAAAATCAAATATTGCTTATACCAGAGATGTATGACAGCTACAGGATTCAAGCAACAAGCAGTAAGATCTCAAAAATTAATACTGGTCAAAGAGAATGGGAATATTTTTACATTTCACTGAAAATACATTGACTACTAGAATACAAAATCTAGCAGGAACTCAAGGAAAAAAATTACAAAATCTAAAGCCAATTACTTAATATTTCTTATTACCTAAACAACAGCATGACATTGAAAGAAAACTGCACCTGCAATTAAATTGCCAATCTCACATTAATGAAGTTATCCAAAAAGGAAAGGCAACCGAAAAAGCTTCAAACTCCAAATGAAAGTCTGCAAGGCTCAGATTAAAATGTGGAATGTTTCAGATGAAAGTGATAAAAATACAATTGGTTTTGTTCTTTATTGAATGCAATAAAATGTTGACATTTCTTTGAAGCTTGCAACTCTAAATTTCATTTTTCTGAATGGTTCTATGTTATCGTTTTCCTGGTGGTGCAAGTTGTTTTAAGTAGCATATGAAGTCAGTCTCTACAAAGTACTTCTGTCTGTTGCCATTCTGATAAAAAACTATTCTTCATTAACTTAACTGTGTATGTTTCTGCTATAACACTTAACACATGAACAGACATCTATTATTTCTTCACTAAAATAAAAAGTACAATAGTTTTCTTCTATCAGTATTGTATTTTTAGAAGGTTAACAAAAACAAAGAAGCATTGTTTTCTTTGAAATCATTAAATCTTGCACATCTTAAATTTCCTTCTTCTGTCTGCATTCTTCCGCCAATTTATTCAGAAATTTCCTTAATTTCTGATAATGAGGAAGGCTGCTATAATGAATATTCTTTGCAACTTCTTCATTTGTATAAAAGAGTGATCACAGCTTACAGTAAAAACCTGTTTTAGGTATCACACAGTCTATACCAACAGGAACATTGGGTTGATATGGTCCAATTCTATACTCATCTGGGATTGTATAGTCTTCCTTGTTCTTATCACTTTGGACATCTACATTTTCACTTGTATCTTTGTTGGGATCATCAGTCTTCTCAGCAGATTCAGCACCTGGTTCTGCATTTTCCTCATTTTTAATTCCATTTTCCAGTGCTCCTTCATTTTCTGGATTGAGTTCCTCGATCTTGTCCACCTTCATTTCAACCAAATCATCACCATTTCTGTCACCAGATTTAAATGCCATGCCTGATTTACGAAGTTTCTGAAGTTCCGAATCTTCCTCATCACCAACCTCATCTAGAGTGACAAAACCTTCCATGCTCCCTGGGAAATGATGCTTTTTAAGTTTTTTCTTTGCTGTTGCTGAAGCACTTGCATCTTTTGCCCCAGCTTTTTCTGAAGGTCCCTTTTTCCCATCAGAAGTCACATCCCCTAAATTAGCAAGATCAGTTTCATCCCCCACTGAACTGCCACTTTCTAGCAGTGCTGCTGCTGCTTCTTCATCTACAAGTAGTTCATCTTCAGATTCAAGAAGCATATTGGGTTCATGCTCTGTCTGGTCATCCTTTGTATCTTTCTCACCATCTTCACCTGACTTCTCTTCTTGTTATTGATCTTCGGTTGAACTTTCAGTCTTCTGGGAACCATCAGTTTTGGATTTCTTATCACTTGGAGATTCTTTGTCATCTGGAGAATAAGATCTTTGACAGGATTTATCTTTTTTCAGTAAGTCAATGCCTCTGTTAGGAATCCTCAGTACCAGTTTTTTATATTTCTCAGATAGGTCAACCTTCACACATCTCCCCTGAAACCAAAGGGCTTTTTTCAAACAGTGGTCAACCATCGCCATTGCATCTTCTCTTGTCTCCATCTCAATAAAGGCCTGGCTTTTCATTCTCATCAATATATCATTCTTTATTTTCAGCAAGCCTGAGGACAGCACAGTCAGAATAGCCAGAATGGAGTAAATTGCTGAGATGTATCACACGTCCAAGCTCTTGCTTTTGATGAAACTTCTGATCGGTTTCCCTTCGGGCTTCTTTATTCTTTTATATTTCTGGGACAAATGAACCCTCACTCGCTTGCCAAATCCTAATGCTGGCATGGTTGTATAATAATCAACTGCAGCTTGAGCATCTTCTGTAGTTGCCATTTCAGTAAATGCCTCATTAATTTTATTCAGAATCAGATGATTTGAAATGACTCCAAATGGTTCCACCAGCTGTAACAACTGATATCTCAAGTTTTTCCCTTGTTGAAAATCTGTGATGTGAACAACTCGGCTAGTTTTCACTCTGCCTTTTTACATGTGTCTAGGTCCTTGTAAGTTCCCATTTCCAGCACCCAGATTTCCTCTTGGTCCAACTCCTGGTCCTCCAAAATGAAATGAGGGAGGTGGCGGTCCCAGAATTTCTGGTGCTGGGTTGGTAGATTGCTGCAACATGAATGAATCACCCGTTGTGTGTCCTGTATCACTGTCAGGATTCCATTCTGGGTAGATTTCAAGAAGAAGCCGGCATCGGTGACTGTGACTTGTTCCATTGATATGCTGACTCCACTCCTTATTAGAACGAACTGGCAAATCACATATAGAGCACAGATGGGGATAACCTTTCGGTAAGAGTCCATGACAGTCTTCAATGTTGCTACTTGGAGGCGCGCCCTTCTCTTTCTTATATTCTTATACTAAGAATATTATTTTCTTATATTCTTATACTAAGAAAAAAAGCCAACTAACTTTCATTCACATTTTTTTTAATTGAACATTATTAGAATTCCAGAACCCTCCCTTATGATGATTGCCACAAAAGTCAATCAAGATTCTGACTTTTATCACTTAAGAATATTTTTGTTTATCTCCTAGCTTTCTGTGGGACAACTTCCTGAACTCGTTTCTGAATTTTAGCCAACATTTTATTTGTGAGAGTCATCCTTTTGTGTGCACAGAAGCTAATTCTTTTTCACTGTTCTACTAAGGGGTTTCTTGGGGCTTTCTCAGCCTTGACACCCTTGACATTTTGGGCTGCATAATTCTTTGTTGTGGGATGTCTTGTGACTTGTAGGCTGTTTTCAAGCATCCCTGGCCCCCACCCACTTGATGCCAGTAGCACCTGCTGTTAACCAACCAGGCACGACAACAAACTATATCTCCAGACATTGCCAAATGTCCCCTGAGTACAAAATTGCCCTCTATTGAGAACTACTGAGCTGAAATAATTAAATCAGTCTCTATCGAATCGTATTCCAGTTTTGTAATAGATGTTTTAGGTCTAAACAGCTTCAAAGGCCATAAAACAGCACAAAAGCTGTCTAAGGTGTCTTAATGCCTCAAAATACATTTAAAGACTTCTCTCCCTGGGAAATATTTCAGTTTGAAACTTAAAGTAATAAAAAGCTACTTATATAATAGGCTCATTTCGAGGCAATCAGCTGCATTTCTGTTCTATCAAAACAAGAGCATGACTTTCTAAAATCTAAACTCTCAGCAGACTTCATAAGCCATGCTCAAGGAGGACAAAACCACTCTCCCAAGATGCTTTTGCAGGCTCGCTGCAGACATCACGTTTCTGCACTAGGGTCACCTGTGCTTCATGAGACAGAACAATTTCGTGGCCTGTCTAGATGCTGCTAGGCTGGGAGCATCACCAGAATCCCAGAGATGTCAAAATACTGTATGTCTCCGTTCTCCTCCTGCTCAGGCACTTCGCCATTGCCACTGTCCTGAAACCTGGGCAGAGAAATGCTCCTGGGTGCCCACCATTGAGCAACAGATCAGCACCTTGAGACTAGGAGGTAAAATCCACATCTCTCTGGGGTTGATCATTATGAACCCAAAGGGGATCCCCCCCAAGTACATAATCCCCAGAGAGACAAGGTGGGTATGGAGCTCCCTCACTCTGGCCCAACTGTGGGACAACAGGTGTAAACAGAAGAGGAGGAGCCAACCAAAGAAGGGGTAAAGGTGAGTACTCAACTGATCTAGCCCCCTTCTCCCAGCAGTCCACATAATGTCTGACCCACACAGAAGGAAGCCTGGCCAGGGCACAACCGAGGAAGCCAAACACAGGTGGAGCTGGGAACGGCTCTTACACTGAGAGGACCCTCCGGTGGGGTAAGCCTGATGATGGGTGTGCCACCAGCAACTGGGAGGAGACAATCCGGTACCTTTTCCCCAGAACAAGGCAGAGAGAGGGGATCCAGCAACCAATTGTAGGAGCCACTGCCGCCACGATTGGGGAAGTGAAACTTCACTGGACCAGAAAAAAAAAAAACCTCTGACCGCATGGAGAGCAGGAGGGTGGAAGTGGAGGCTGGGCTGAGTCAGTCAGGAGCTGAGGAGGTTGAAAATATGACAGGAAAAAAAAAACCTGAAGTTACAGAACCTGCCACAAGAGAGAGCTCAACATTCAGTTTTGGGGGGTTTGGGGTTTTTTTTTTTTTTTTTTGGTTTGGTTTTTCACTTGTTCTGTATTTTTTTCTTTCTTTTATGTATGTCTGTATGTATGTTCATTTTTTAAATTTTCCTTTTTTCTTTTTGTTCTCTTCTTTTCTTGTTCTGTCTCCTTTTCTCTGTTCTTTTCTTTTACGTTATCTTGGACTCAAGAGGTATATATATGTACCCATTTTATGGATGTATTGTGTAGTGGTGAAGAGTGGCTTTCAGGGGGCCCACACCCAAGTCAGTGAACATTGTGACCTGCAATTAGTTTCTGAATCTTAGCTATCCTCCGTCTATGTTATTCAACTCTCAAAGCAGCAAAGAGACAGCATAGTTCCCCACCCCCAGCCCTGTTTTAAAATTGAACAAATTCAGAAGCTCTGCTTAAAGAAGGATGGGGGTTGGGCAAGCAACAGAAGTGAAAGCTTCTCCCTCTCTTACTCAGTAACAGAATTAAAAAGAAAAAATCTGTCACAAATTAGGAAAAATCAAAGAAGAACACAGGTAACCCCCAGAGTCCTAAAAAGATAGCACCTGAAAAAACAGACCTCAACCTCAGAGTACAAACAATGGAGGTTTCCCAGAACAATTGGTCTCAGAACACAAATGCAGAGATTAAGAAGTGGGTAAAGAGAATGAACAAGAATCGAGAAAAACAAGAAGCAGCAATGAATGAAATTGTAACAGAGATTTTGACCATAAAAAACACCATCCACGAAATAAATAACAAACCTGGAAACCAGAATTAACCAAGCAAAGCAAAGAATCTCAGAACTTTAAGACCAAAATATGGAATTACCTTAATCTGTTAAAAACATAGCAAGAAAGCTTTTTTTAAAAAGAAGAGCAAAGATTCCAAGAGATATGAGATTATATCAAGAAACCAAACTTGCACCTGATTGGCATCCCTGAAGCAGAAGGGGGAACAGAGAACACCTTGGATTAAGAATTCCATGAGGTCATTAAAGAAAACTTTCTCCATCTAGCCTGGGAGTTGACCATCCAAGTACAAGAGATTCAGAGAACTCTTGCAAGATGTCAAATGAGAAGACTAAACTCCCTAGACACATAGTAATTCAACTACACAAGTAGGTGTAAATGAAACAAATCTTAAAGGCAGCAAGAGAGAAGAGTTGGACTACCTACTGGGGAAGACCAATCAGAATAGCACCAGACTTATTAGCAGAAACAGTACAGCTAGAAGGGGTTGGAGTCCAAATTTTAAAATTCTCAAATATAAGCACTTCCAACCAAGAACTTCCTACTCAGCTAAGCTCAGCTTCATCCATGATGGAGAATTAAAATCCTTCCCAGTATCCAATTCCTAAGAGATTATGCTGCTTCCAGACCAGCACTACAGGAGATGCTGAAGAAGGTATTGAGCACAAAAGAAAAAAGAAAGAAAGATCATGCACTTTACAAGACTACAAGTAAACACACAAAGCATGCAGTGCTTCCACAAAAATAAAAAATGAAAAAACATACATACATTAATGTCAAAGTTAAAAGAAAACAAAATAGCATCATAAGAGCCCTATGACAGGGATCAGGCTGAATATGAATGAACTAAATGCACCACTGAAAAGATATAGAGTGGCAAACTGGATTAAAAAACCATGATCCAGCAATCTGCTGCCTCCAGGAAACCCATCTCACTATGAAGTACACTTACAGACTCAAAATTGGAGACTGGAAAATTAACTTACAGTTGAATGAAAACAGAAGAAAGCATCAGATAAAACATCAGATAAAACAGCCTTCAAGCTATCAAAATTTAAAAAGGATATAGAAGGACACTATATATTGATAAAAGGTTCAATTCACCTGCAAGAAATATCCATCCTAAACATGTATGCACCCAACATAGAAGCACAAGGTTTAAAAAATCAACTGCTAAGTAAACTAAAAGAGGACACTAACTCACACACAATCATAACTGGAGACTTAAATACCCCACCAACAACCCTAGATAGAACATTAAGGCAAAAAAACCAATAAGGAGATCCAGAATATAAACTCAACACTCAGCCAAATGGACTTAGTAGGCATCTACAGAACACTTCACCCAATGACTACACAGTATACATACTACTCATAAGCACATGGAAAATACTCCAAGATTGACCACATTCTTGGACTTAAATCAAGTATAAAGAAATTCCAAAGAATCAAAATAATATCATGCATCCTCTCAGATCACAGTGGAATAAAAATATCACTACCAACAAGATACCACCAAAACACACAAAGATATGGACACTAAACAATATACTGTTGAATGACTCCTGGGTCAACATGAAAATCAAGACAGAAATTAAAATATTTCTGGAAACAGAAACACAGGCGCATCTCATAAGAATCTGTGGGATGCCATGAAAGCAGTAAGAGCAAAATTTATGGCTCTGCACACACACATCAAGAAAATGGAAAGATCATAAGTATATAGCCTAACATTACATCTAAAGGAGCTAGAAAGCAAGACCACCAAAATTGTAACTTCAACAGAAGATCCAAATTACCAAAATAAAGTAGCAGCTGCAGGGCATAAAGATAAAAATATCATAGAAAGAATCAACAGGACAAAAAGCTGGTGCTTTGAGAGGATAAATAATATCAGCAAACCCCTAGCCAGATTGACTAAGAAAGAGAGAAAAAAAAACTCAAATAAATACAATTAGAATGCAAAAGATGAAGTCACAACTGACCCAGAAGAAATTCAAAAGATTATCAGATATTACTGTGCACACCTATATGGAAATAAACTCAAAAACCTAAAGGGAATGGAGGACTTTCTGACATCACACATACCCTCCCAAGGTTGAAACAAGAAGAAATTGAAGCCCTAAGCAGACCAATAACCATACAAGAAATCAACTTTGTAATAAGATATCTACCTACAAAAACCAAACAAACAAAAAAGCGCTGATGGCTTTCCAGCTGAATTCTACAAAACTCCCAAGGCGGAGAGAGCTTATACCAATCCTATCAAAAGTATTCTGGGCAATTGAGAAAGCTAGAACTCTCCCCAAATCATTTTATGAACCTAACATCACAGTGATACAGAAACCTGGTAAAGATACAACAAGGAAGGAGAATTACAGGCTAATCTCCTTGATGAAACACAGATGCAAAAGTTCTTGATAAGTTCCTAGCAAATCAGATCCAACATCACATCTCAAGAGTCATCCACCAAGTCCACATTGGTTTCATTTCCCAGATGCAGGGCTGGTATAACATTTGAAAGTCTATAAATGTAATTCAATACATTAACAGATATAAAAACATGAATCACATGATTATATCATTAAATGCAGAAAAAACTATCGACAAAATCCAGGATCACTTCTTGATCAAAACCCTTGAACACCTCGGCATAGAAGGAACATTACTCAAAACAGTAAGAACCATCTATGATAAACCCACAGCCAACATACTGATTAATGGACAGAGTTAGAAGCATTCCCACTGAAAACAGGAACAAGACAAGGTTACCCTACACTCACCCCTCCAGTTCAACTTAGTGTTGGAAGTCCTTTCTAGAGCAATCAGGCAAAAGAGGAAATCAGGGGTATCCAAATAGGAAAAGAGGAAGTTAAGCTATCCCTCTTTGCAGACAATAAGATCCTATACTTTGAAAACCCAAGAAAGTCTACCAAAAACCTCCTTGCACTGATAAATGACTTTGATAAAGTTTCAGGGTACAAAATCATTGTGCAAAAGAGAGTGATATTTCTATACACCAGTTACAAACAGAACTAAATAAGATGAACAATCTTATTCACAATAGCCAAAAAAGAAAAAATAAATACCCTGGCATTTTCCTAACCAGAGAAGTGAAAGACCTTTACAATGAGAACTATAAAACACTGATCATATCAATCAAAGAAGACACAAACAAATGGAAAAACATTCCTTGCTTACGGAATGGAAGAATCAATATTGTCAAGATATCCGTCCTACCCAAGGCAATCTACAAATTCAACACAATACCCATCAAATTACCAACATCATTATTATCAAACCTGGAAATAACAATACAAATATTCATTTGGGGGGCAGAGCTTAAGATGGCGACAGACAGGTCGTACTGAGAGAGTCTCCGAAAAGCAAGTGTCCATAAAGACTCTCTGCTTGAATAGGCGTGCACTGGTGGGACAGTGAAAGTCCATCTGAGGGGAGATTCAGGTTCATGCACCCGCCCTCCTCCCTCCCACAGGGTGACTGTGAGCCCCCACTGTCCTGAGATAACAGTGCGGTCCCACGCAAGATCGTCTGCTGCTGGCAAGACTCTTCAGAGAAGAGCCTGCCTGCCGAATTCTGCTGATTCTCATTGCCTGATGCCTGGCCCACACCATCACCTGTTGTAGTAGATCAGCTGGAGCCCCAGATCTGACCAGTGGGGAGAGAGGATCCGGGAGAACCAGAGAGGTGCCCCATGCCCAGTGAGGAACGCCAACTACAGCATTTTCTCTGTCCCAGGACCATGTCCCAGGACCAGGTAGATACCTGCATTGCTCTGCCCAGCTCTGCCCCGCCCAGCCTCCTACTCAGGATCCAAAGACCAGGCAGAGATCTACATTGCCCTACCCAGCTCCAAATTGGGACCTAAAATAATCTCATCAAACTGGGAGACAGAAGCCCCTCCCCCATGCTGGATCAAACACACGTCAGATCTGAGTGGCAGACTCAACAGGCAGCAAGCCTGGTGAGTCCAGATCTGATCCACCCTCCTTCCAAAGTAGGCCTAGGGCATCTGACCCAGGCTGTGAGCAACCCTATCTGTCTGCACTGAGAGCAGAGGAGAGGGACAAGATACCAAAGCTGAAAGGACTTAAAGGAACTACCTCAGAGTGAGTTTGACTCCTTGTTTTTATTTTTTTAATTTTTATTTTTTATCTGTTTGTTTTCTCATTTTTGTTTGTTTTTGTTTTACTTTTTTTCTCTCTCTTTCTGTTTTTGATAGTGTTTCTTACTTGCTTTGTTTCTATCATTTTACTGATTTTTTTTCCTCTATTCTTTAGACTTCCTGTTTGAGTATGGGAAGAGTATATCAATAGGCAGGTTTTTGTTGGACTGTGTTTGTATGATTATCTGTATGTTTTAGGACAAAGGGAAACATGAGGTTTTATTTAGGCCTTGATAGTTTCCTCGGTTCTGATAAAAATGTAAATATGCTGTGAGTGCTAAGACAACAAGGTCTGTATTCACCTGGCACTAGATCATGTTGGACTGCTGCCAATATTTACTAAGCATTAAACATGTGAGAATAATTAGTTGAAGAATTAATAACCTATTCACCTCTCCAGATATTCTAAAATATAACCTCAGACCACATATAGCAGTAGATCACATATAGCAGTAGGCTCATCATCTAAACCACAACTTCCTGCTGCCTTCTGTGCACTCCAATTTTGGCAAAATTGTACTGAAACATATTTTCATGCAAAGCCACCAGCTTATATTGAAGGGTACTGTATAGAGATTCTGGAAACAAAAACTCGATCTTTCAACCAACTCATCTTTGACAAAACCAACAATAACAACCACTGAGCAGAGGTAACCTTATTTAGCAAATGGTGCTGAGAAGACTGGCTGACCACATGCAGAAGAATAAAACAGGATGACTACCTATCACCATATACAAAAATCTCCTCTAAATGTATCAAAGACCTAAACATAAAGCTTCAAGCTATAAGAATCTTAGAAGAAAATGCAGGAGACAACTTTATGCACATTGGAATAGGCAACCAATTCTTGGTCAAACCCCCAAAATTATATGCCATAAAATATAAGATAGATAAGTGGGACCTCATCAAACTGAAAAGTTTTTGCACAGTAAAATAAACCATCAAGAGAGTGAAGACACAACCCATAGAATGGGGAAAAATAGTTAAAAATTATGCATCTGAAAAGGGTCTAATATCCAGGATCTACAAGGTACTCTAATGAGATGAAAGAAAAAACACAAAGAGCCTATTTTTTTAAAAATGGGCAGAGGGCATAAATAGACGTTCTCAAAAGAAGATGTATGAGCAGCCAACAGACACATGAAAAATGCTCATTCTCACTAATCCTCAGAGAAATGCAAATCAAAACCACAGAAGTACCACCTTACCCCAATAAGGATGATCATCATTAATGAATCAGAAAAACAATAGATGCTGACATAGGTGTAAAGAAAAGGAGATGCTTCTACACTGTTGGTGGAAGTGCACACTAGTCCAACCTCTATGGGAAATAGTGTGGCAATATCTAAAGAAAATAAAAATTGGCCTTCCATATAATCCAGTAATTCCTCTCCAGGGAATATACCCAGAAGAACACAAATCATTCTATAAAAAAGACACCTGCACATGCAAGTTTATTGCCACACTATTCACAATAGCAAAAATGCAGAACCAACCCATGCGCCCATCAAAAGTAGACTGGGTAAAAATATGTGGTAGATATACATGATGAAATATTACACAGCCATAAAGAAGAGCAAAATCATGGACTTCTCAGCAAACTGACTAGAACTGGAGACAATCACTCCTAACAATCTATCACAGACACAAAGAACTAAATACCACATGTTCTCACTCATAAGTGGAACTTAACCATTAATCACAAAAGCACAAGGGAGGGATGGGAAGTCACAGGATACTGCCTGGGGAGGGAGGAAGGAGGCAGGCATGTAACAGCCCAAAAGTACCTGATCCTAAACCAAGGGAAGTAAGAATTAGTAGGCCCAAACTTCACCTGCACATACATTACTTATGTACCTAATCCTGACTTGCACCTCACATCTTTATAATAAAATAAAGTTAAAAAACAGGAAACAAAACAATGCCCTTAGAGCCCTAAGAAAGGGATAAGCTTTCACATTTCAGTAATCAACCTGAATGTGAATGAACTAAATGCACCACTGAAAAGACATAGAGTGGCAAACTGAATAAAGAATCATGATCCAACTGTCTGTTGCCTCCAGGAAACTCATCTCACTGCAAAGGACACCCACAGGCTCAGAATTAAAGGCTAGAAAATGACTTTTCATGCAAATGGAAAACAAAAGAGAGCAGGGAGTAGCTACTCTAATATCAGACAAAGCAGACTTCAAAGCACTGAAAGTTAAAAAGGACATGAAAGGACACTATATGATAAAAGGTTCAATCCACCAGCTATAGATATCCATCCTAAACATATATGCACCCAACACAAGACCACCAGGTTTGATAAAACAACTACCAAGTAAACTAAGAGAGGATACTGACACACAATCATAGTTGAAGACCTGAATACCCCACTAACAGCCCTAGACAGATCATCATGACAAAAAAGCCAACATGGAGATCTGGAACCTTAATTCAGTGCTCAATTAAAGGGATTTAATAGACATCTACAGAACACTCCCCCCAACAGCCACAAAGTATACATTCTACCTTCAGCACATGGAACATACTCCAAGACCAATCACATTCACAAACATAATCAAGTGTGAACAAATTTTAAAAGATCAAAATAATACCATACATCATTCCAGATAACAGTGGAATAAGAATATATACTGCCACCAACAAGATCCCCCAAAACACACAAAGACATGAACACTAAGCAACATGTTGCTGAATGACTTCTGTGTCAGCATGGAAATCAAGAAAGAAAGAAGAAATTCCTGAAAACAAAGACACATCTTATAAGAATCTCTGGATGTCATGAAATAAATGTTAAGAGGAAAATTCATAGCACTGCATGCACACATCAAGAAAATAGAATGATCACAAGCAAATAGCCTAACATCATGCCATCAAGGACTATGATAAAGTCACAATTGCAGAATGTAGAAGACAAAAAATATTATAGAAAGAATCAACAAAATCAGAAGCTGGTTCTTTGAAAGGATAAATAAGATTGATGGACTCTTGGTCTGATTGACTAAAAAAAAGAGAGAGGAAGTCCAAATAAACACAATCAGAAACAAACAAACAAAAATGTGGTCACAACTAACCCTAAGAAATTCAAAAGATTATCAGAGAGTACTATGAGAGTACTATGGACACCTGTATGCAAATAAACTAGAAAATCCAAAGGAATGGAGGACTTTCTGACATCATACAACCTCCTAAGATTGAAACAAGAAGAAATTGAAAGTCTAGACAGACCAATAACAATCCATGAAATTGACTCAGTCCTAACAAAACTCCCCAACAAATAAAAAACCCTGAACCACATGGGTTTCCAGCTGAATTCTACAAGACACACAGGAGGAGCTGATACCAATCTTACTGAAAGTATTCCTGACAATCAAGAATGATGGAATTAGCCGGGCTCGGTGGCTCAGCCTGTAATCCCGCGCCTTTGGGAGGCTGAGGTGAGTGGATTGCTTGAGCCCGCGGGTTCGAGACCCGCCTGGGCAGCGAGACCTCATCTCTACAATAAATCAAAAAATCAGCTGGGTGTGGTAGCGCATGCCTGTAATTCCGGCTACTTGGAAGGCTGAGGAGGAAGGATCGCAGGAGCCCAGCAGGTCGAGGCTGCGGTGGCCGGGAGCGGCCACTGCACTCCAGTCTGGGCGACAGAGTGAGACTCCAACTCAAAAAAAAAAAAAAGAATGATGGAATTCTCCCAAACTCATTTTATGAAGCTAATACCATACTGCTACCCAAACCTTGCAAAGACCCAACAAGGGAAGAGAATTATGGACCATTTCCAAGATGAACATAGACACAAAAATTCTCAGCAAGATTCTAGCAAATCGGATTCAACAATACATCTCAAGGATTATCTGCCACAACCAGGTGGGCTTTATTCCTGGGAAGCAGGGCTGGTTCAATATTCACAATCTCAAAAATGTAATTCAGTACATTAACAGATGTAAAACCAAAAACCACATGATAATCTCATTAGATGCGGAAAAAGCATTCAACAAAATCCAGCATCCCTTCTTGATTAAAAAAAAAAACAACACTTGAACAGCTAAGCATAGTAGGAACAGTTCCCCAAACAATCCACAGCTAACATTTTGCTCAATGGGCAGAGCTGGAAGCATTCCCCCTAAGAACTGGAACAAGGCAAGAATGTCCACTCTCACCCCTCCTATTGAACATAGTGAATAGAATTCCTAGCCAGAGAAATCAAAGAAGAGAAGGAAATCAGGGGTATCCAAATAGGAATAGAGGAAGTTAAGCTATCCCTTTTTTGCAGACAATTTGATTCTATATTTAGAAAACACTCTAGATCTGACAAAGGCTTAACATCCTGGATCTACAAGGAACTGAAACATACTAAAAAGAAGAAAACAAACAACCCCATTATAAAATGGGCAAAAGATATGAACAGACACTTCACAAAAGAAGACATCCAAACAGCCAACAAACACATGAAGAAATGCTCAACCTCACTAATCATCAGGGAGATGCAAATCAAAACCACACTGAGATACCACCTAACTCCAGTCAGAATGGCAACTATCAACAACTCAAAAAATAACAGCTGCTGGAGAGGGTGTGGTGAAAAGGGAACACTTCTACACTGTTGGTGGGAGTGTAAACTAGTACAACCTCTGTGGAAAGCAGTGTGGCGATTCCTAAAAGCTCTAAAAATTGACCTTCCATATGACCCTGCAATCCCCCTACTGTGAATATACCCTGAAGAACACAAATCACTCTATAAAAAAGATACCTGCACACGTATGTTTATCGCAGCATTGTTCACAATAGCAAGAACCTGGAAACAACCATGCTGCCCATCAAAAGAGGACTGGATTAAAAAATGTGGTACATATACACGATGGAATACTACGCAGCCATAAAAAAGAACAAAATCATAAATTTCGCTGCAACCTGGATGGAACTAGAGTCTATAATACTGAGTGACCTCTCACAAAAACAAAAATCCGAATATCACATGTTCTCACTCATATAATGGACCTTGAACATCCAATGCAATACTATGAGAAAATGACGGATGGTACTGGGAAACTATGGGGGGGAGGGGGATGGGATTAACAGTAGCAAATATCTGTCGGGGGATGGGAAAACACTTCTTATTTACAGGGTGCCTGAATGAAACGTCATTGTACACCTAACCCTTAACTGTACCCCACAAAACCATAATAAAAAATATTGATTAATAAAAAAAAAAAAAAAAAGTAGGGAGTCTGTCAAAAGTCTCCTCACACTGATAGTAAAGTCTCAGTTTACAAAGTCAACATGCAAAAGACAGTTACATTTCTCTACACCAGCAACAAGCAGGCAGAGAACCAAATAAAAAACATAATCCCACTCATAATTGCTGTCACCCAAAATGAAATACCTTGGCATCCACCTAGCCACAGAAGCAAAAGCCCTTTACAATGAGAACCACAAAATGCTGCTAAAAGAAATCAAAGATGACAAACAAATGAATAAATATTCCATGTTCATGGATTGGAAGAATTAATATTGTCAAGATGTCCTTCCTAACCAAGGTAATCTATAGATTCAAAGCAGTACTCATCACATTACCAACATCTTTTTTACAGACCTGGAAACAATGAATTATTGACAAGTTCCTCAAAAGCGAATGCTATAAAAGCTAAGATAGACAAGTGGGACCTCATCAAACTGAAAAGCTTTTGCACAGCAAAAGAAACCCATCAAGAGAGTAAAGATACAACACACAAAATAAGAAAACATAATTGCAAATTATGCATCTGACAAAGGCCTAACATCCAGATCTACAAGGAACTCAAACAAAGTGAATGGGGAAAAAAATTAAAAATTGGGCAAAGGACATGAATAGATACTTCTCAAAAGATGATAGGCATGAAGCCAACAGAAACATGAAAAAATGTCCAGCCTCACTAATTGGAGACATACACATCAAAGCTACAACGAAACACCACCCAACTCCAGTAAGGATGACTATCATTAATAAGCAAAAATAAAAAAACAGGTGATGGTGCAGGTGTGGGGAAAAGGGAACACTTCTACACTGTTGGTGAGAGTGCAAGCTAATTCCACCTCTACAGAAAACAGTGTGGCAACTCATAAAAGGACTAAAAATTGACCTTCCATACAACCCAGCAATCTCTTTTATGGAAATATGTCAGAGGAACATAAATTGCTCTACCAAAAAGACACCTGCACATGCATGTTTATTGCCACATGATTCACAATTACAACCCTGGAATTCACAAGTCCAACAACATGGAACAACCTTGCTATTCATTGAAAGCGGACTGGATAAAAAAAAAAAAAACATGGTGGTGGGGCGGGGATTGACAGTTGAGGGAAACTGCCAGGGGAAGGGAGGACACACCTCATCAACAAGGGTACCTGCATAATGAACATTTGTACAACTAACCCTGAATCGTATCTCATATCTCTAAAATTAAAAATTAAAAAAAGAGAGAAAACATAGTACATACATAATGGAGTATTATGCAGCCATAAAGAAGAAGAAAATCTCAAACTTCACAGCAACTTGGAGGGAGTTGGAGACAATCCTACTAAGCGAACTATCACAGCAACAAAGAACTAAATACTACATGTTGTCACTCAAAAGTGGGTCCTGAACACTAATCACATTAGCACAAGGCAGGATCAGCAGTCACTGAGCACTGCCAGGGGAAGAAGAGAGGGAGGAGGGTGGGGGACACATGACAACACAAAGGGTACCTGGTCCACTACTGGGGGAGTAAGGGTCAGTTAGCTAAGTAGCTATTCAAGAGCACACACACACACACACACCCCAAAAATCTCCAAAAATAAAAAATAACCTAGTGAAAGAGGAAGTCAGTGACACCTATAGGTATAAATGACATCATTTTTCAGCCAATATAACAAGAAAATAACCAAGTGAGCAATCAATATATGAAACGACATTTAATCATAAAAGTATTGGGACTGCAGTGGGTGTCACTACATGTCTTCCAGATGGAGAACAAGGCAGACAAATATGGTTTGGCAAAATGGTGGGGCATCTGAATACTTAAACACTGCTAAGTATGAATATAAATTAAAACAACTGGCTGGGCACAGTGGCTCAATGCCTGTAATCCCAGTATTTTGGGAGGTCAAGATGGAAGTACCACTTGAGGCCAGGAGTTTGAGATCATCCTGGACAACATAGTAAGACTCTGCCTCTATTTAAAAAAAAAAAAAGATTTTTTAATTAGCTGGATGTGGTGGGGTGCACCTGTAGTCCCAGCTCCTCCAGAGGCTAAGGCAACAGGATCACTTGAGCCCAGGAGGTCAAGGCTGTAGTGAGCTATGATTACTGCACTCCTGCCTGGGTGACAGATTAAGGCCCTTTTTTCATAACCAAAAAACTAAACATTATTCAAATGCCTGTCAAGAGTTAAATGGATAAATTATAGTATATTCATATAATGGAAGGCTATTTCAAGTGAATAAATGATCTGCCACTGCACACGAAAACATAGACTGATCTCACAAGCATAACATTGAATACAGACTTTATCATTCCATGTGCATAATGTGCCAAAGCAGGATAGGGGTTATCCTTCTTGATGTGCCAGAGGAGAGGTGGTAGAGACTGAACAGAAGCAGGAGGAGGGTTTTGGGGTCCTGTCATGTTCTCATCTGTGTGCTGGCAAAGCAGATGTGTTTCTTTTGTGAAAATATATACAATTATATATTTATGACATGTACTCTCTTCTGTATGTAACTTTATGCTTCAAAAAAAGTTTACTTAAAGCATTACCTAGGAATAAATCTAAAAAGAATCAAAAAAACTTTACATTGAAAACTATAGGCCAGGTGCTGTGGCTCATGCCTATAATCCCAACACTTTGGGAGGCTGAGGTAAAAGGATTGCCTGAGCCTACCAGTTCGAGACCAGCCTAGGCAACTTGGAAAGACCTCATCTCTACAATAAATAAAAAAATAAGCTAGGCATGGTGACAGATGCCTGTAGTTCCAGCTACTTGGAAGGCTGAGGCAGAAGGGTTGTCTGAACCCAGCAGGTCGAGGCTGCGGTGGCCATGAGTGTGCCACTGTGCTCCAGACTAGGTAACAGAGTGAGACTCCAACTCAAAAAAAGAAAGAAAGAAAACTATATTACTGACAGATTTCTAAAAAACAAATAAAGGGGGAGGCATAAGTGGATCGATCATATTCTTCTTATTCTTTAAATGCCATTTCTCTACAAATGTTTCCATAGGTCCAAGTCAATGCCAAATAAAATCCCAATGAGTACTTTGGAGAAATTGGCCACTTATTCTAAAATGGATATAGAAATGCAGAAGGCCAAGAACAGCCAAGACAATTTTGAAGTAGCAAAGCCAGAGTAATTAAGATAGGATGGTGAAAGCACAGAGGGGTAGGTCAATGCAACTAACTGGACACCCCAGAAATAGACTCACATATATCCAGAGAGATGACTCATGGCAACCACAGGGAAAGACAGTCGGTTCAATAATGGTGCTAGGCCAATGTCATTCCCATATGAAAAAGAAAGAAAAATTGGTAGGGCTTGGTGGTTCAGCCGGTCATTCCAACACTTACGGAGGCTGAGGCGAGTGGAATGCCTGAGCCTGCAGGTTCGAACCAGCTATGGCAACTTGGTGAGACCTTGTGTCTACAATTTAAAAAAAAATTAGTCGAGCGTGATAGCACACACCTGTAGTTCCGGCTACTTGGAAGGCTGAGGCAGAAGGATCGCTGAAGCACAGCACGTCTATGCTGGGGTGGCCATGAGCATACCATTGCACTCCAGCCTGGGTGACACAGTAAGACTCCGACTCAAAAAAAAAAAAAAGAACGAAAGAAAGAAAAATTGATTCCTAGCCCCAGCAATCATAAAAATCAATTCCAAGTGGAATGTAGATCCCAATGTAAAGGATAACTAATAATAAAATGTTTAACAAAATATCCACGAGATTATTTTCTTACTTTCCAGATTCAAATATGGGACAAATAAACACTAATAATAAGCAAAAAGTAGTCATTAAACTACATTAAAATTAGAATTCCTTCTCCTGAAAAGATAATATTAAGATAACACAAGGCAAACCCAATATTAAAAAATAGATGAGATAATCTCAAATTCATAATATACAAATCAGTCTTCAAGACAAAACACACACACACACACACACACACACACACACACACACAAGATTACCCACTAGAAAAATAAGCAAGTCTTAAATTTGCAAGTCAAAAGTGGGATATCCAAATAAGCAAATGACATGAAACGATGCCCAACCTCTCTAATTTTCAGTGATTATAAATATTTTTTAAATTAAACCTGCAATTAAAATTACATATCCGCCGGAATGACATCACTGAGGAGGGTAACATTTGAGTCAATAACACAAAACTTTTGACATAATCTTTCTTTGCCTTTTCAGTCTCTTGGGTCTTTGGATTAATAGCAGTTCTAAATTTTAATATAGTTAAATTTTTGTTGTTGTTTACAGTAAATTTTTCTGTCATGTTTCTCAATCTATAGAACATGGAAAATAATGACTTTTTATTTGACTGTTTTGTTTTCCACATTTATCTATAATCTATCTGGAATTGACTTTTATGTCAGAAGGTA
The DNA here is from genome assembly GCF_000164805.1 of Carlito syrichta. Taxonomy (NCBI): domain Eukaryota; kingdom Metazoa; phylum Chordata; class Mammalia; order Primates; family Tarsiidae; genus Carlito; species Carlito syrichta. The sequence continues at coordinate 126,187 of NW_007249661.1, read as the reverse complement.
ATAACTAAGTTTAATTTCTTTTTAATATGTACATAATAAAGACTGAGTACTATTTATTGAAAAGATTTTCCTTTCACTATAGTTGTCATAAATCAACTCATTATATGTATGAGTCTGGGAATTATATTGAGTTGATAGATAAATTTGTGGAAAAATGAGACTCATAAAATAATAAGGCTTTCAACCCACAATTATAATATGGCCCACCATTTATTAGCCTTGTTAGTACTCTTGGAAATATTGCATGGTTTTCAGTGTATAATCCTTGCATATTTTATTATATTTATTCCAAGGTTTTGTTAGACAATTTAAGTAAAATTCTTTGAAACATAAATACACATATAGAAAAGCTTTGCATGTAGCTATAGATCAATTATTCTCATTGCTATGTACTATTGATTATATGACTATATCATACATTATTTATCTACTCAACTCTTAAAAGACTTTTGAATATTTTCAGTTTTATGGCTATTATGCATAGTATCATAAACATTCTTGTACATATCTTTTAGTTTACAAATGTTCATATCCTTCATTTGTATATATCTAGAAATGAATTGCTATAAATGTGTATGTTCAGCATTAGTACATACTATCAGTTCATTTCATAGTTCTACTAATTTATATTCACACAAGTAATGTATGAGCATTCTAGGTGATCCATAAGCTCACCAAACCTCAGTACAGTCTGCCATTGCAGTTTTTAAAGACTCATTTATTGGATAATTTTTATGACTCAATAGTTATGTATACTAGTCAGTTTGATATAATCTTATTTATTATTTTGGTTAAGAAAATGATGTTATGTATATATGCATGTATCTGTTTTTAAAATTATTTTTCTTTTTATATTTTTTGAGTTGGAGTCTCACTCTGTCACCCAGACTGGAGTGCGGTGGCCGCTCCCCGCCACCGCAGCCTCAACCTGCTGGGCTCCGGCGATCCTTCCGCCTCAGCCTTCCGAGTAGCCGGAATTACAGGCATGCGCTACCACGCCCAGCTGATTTTTTTGATTTACTGTAGAGATGAGGTCTCACTGCCCAGGTGGGTCTCGAACCCGTGGGCTCAGGCAATCCACTCACCTCAGCCTCCCAAAGGCGCAGGATTATAGGCTGAGCCACCGAGCTCGGCTTAAAATTATTTTCACATAATTGTTTGTGTGTATGTATATGTGTGTGCGTGTCCTTAAATAGCTCTTTAATATGAATACAACATTTGTGTTTTCCCCTTGAAACATATTTAGGCTATTGTTAACATTTCAATTTTTCTAAGATCCTCCTTAGTTTTTGCAACACATCATCTCTAGCTCATCTTCCAAGGCTTATCTCAAAGCCACACAAGGAATGAGTCTCCAGGACATTGGGATTTGATGCATGAAACATTGTAACAACTTATAATAGTACAAGAATATCTAGCACATACCTCTATTCTCTTCTCTGGGAATTCGCTTTCAGACCTGCCTTTTTTATTTTCTTGTTCATGATGGATTTGTTTGCTCTGCTAATATCAACTACTAAAACAAAAACACAATACTCTAAACTGCATGATTTCCCAACAAAAAGAAAACAAAGACCCAGTAAAAGAATGTCAGGTCCAGAGGCCTCTTCAGGAATAGTGGTTAATTTAAACCTCATCAGATGTGTCTCTTGCACAGTTCTATAGGTTTATATTTTTACAAATCAAGTTATTATTCTTATAGGACACGAAAGGAGTGGATTTTTGAAATAAGCCTATTATATGTAAGTAACTCTTCCTTGCTTTCTGTTTCAATATAAATCACAGTTCCAGAAAATATCATTTCAAGTTGTCTTGAATTGACCTAAGAGCTTATTTTCCATCTAAAACCCTTTATACAAAACCATTTCAAACCAATAACAAGAAGTGTGTGCAACTTGGTGGAAGCCAAACATCATATTTGAGAGTATCAACTTTGTTTTTCTTCTTTTTGCTTTTATTTTTCAAGAGTAGGTACAATGCAATCAGCTATTGAATTCTTTCCACAAAGTGACTGCTAGTTTTAGGAAGTTGAAATTTGCTGGTTACAGAGGTTTAGTTGCACAAGATGAAGAAGAGGTTTTATGGTTTATTGCACAACAATGTGACTGTACTTAACACTACTGAACTGCAGTGTTAAGTAGAGAACTGTATACTTAAAAGTGATAGTAATGGCAAATTTTGTGGGTTTTTTTAGCACAATTTAAAAGGAAAAGAAGAAAAAAATGCATCAATAACTAATCACAAATCTGAATTTGAAAAAAACTACCAAATAAAGTGAACTAAAAAAGCATTTTCTAATAAATACAGCAACACACTACATTCAAAAATTAAACTATAAGTAGTATCTACAATTAGTATATAATTGCCCACATATCCAATATGATTCCAGTTCTGGTAGACCTTCACAAAGTGACTCTAATTTTCACTCAGAAAAATTGTTTAGTAATAGGAGCCAAAACAATGTATTGGAAAAGAACTTATTACAGTATTAAAACAAAATACAAATTGTAGTTATGGCCAGGTGCAATGGCTCATGCCAGAAATCCCAGCACTTTGAGAAGTCAAGTTAAGAAGATTGCTTGGGCCCAGAGCCCACAGCCAGCCTAGACAACATAGGGATCCTGTCTCTACAAAAAAAAAAAAAAAAAAATCCAAAAACCAGCTACGCATAGTGATGCACATCCATAGTCTCAGCATTTTATATTTTTGGTCACTTGTAAACTGTATATTGAATATAACATATACAATAATGTATACATTGGCCATACTTTTTCCGTTTCCTTTTCTGAATTTCTCCACTTCTTAATCTCTAAATATTTAGTTCCTCAACTTTTGATTCTTTTTAAAAAAAAATCTCCTACCTTACCTGCAATAAATCTCTATTAAAAATTCTCACATTCAGCTGTGCATGGTGGTACATGTCTGTAATCTCAGCATTTTGGAAGGCTGAGGTGAGAGGATTGCTTGAGACCAGGAGTTTGAGACCAGCCTAGGCAACATGAGGAGACCCCGTCTCCTCAAAAAAAAAACAAAAACAAAAACAAAAAATTAGCCAAGTGTAGTGGCACCTGCCTATATCCCAGTTACTCAAAAGTCTAGGTTGAAGGATCACCTGAGCCCAGGAGAACGCTGTCCCGAGTTGTGACTGTGCCACTGCACTCCAGGCTGGGCAACAGAGTGAGACTCCAACAACACATTTATATTTACAGCTTTAACTTCACTGTGTTTTTTATTTGTTTGTTTCAGAATGGCTCAAAAAACTCAGATGATACAACCCAAGGATAGCCAAATAAAGAGGTGCACAGGGAAAGATCTGGGGAGGGCCCTAGACACAGAACTTCCATGCCCCCTCCAGGTGGAGTTTGAGAGGGTCACCAACCAGGAAGCTCCACTGAGCTTTGGTGTCCAGAGTATTTCATTATATCGGCAAGACTGAGTAAATCATTGGCCATGCGATTAAACATACTCTCCAGCCCTCCTCTTCTCCCAGAGAATGAAACTGTCTCAAAGTTCCAATTTTCTAATCATGGGGCTGGTCTTTCTGGTAACCAGATGCCATCCTGAAGCTATATCTTAAGTAACAGCCAAGAGTCACCTAATTATCATAACAACAAGTCTCCTATCACTCAGGAGATTCCATAAATTTGTTTTTTGTTGTTTGTTGAGTCAAGATTTCATTTGTTGCCCAGCTGGAGTGCAGTGGCACTATCCTGGCTCACAGTAGCCTTGACCTCCTGGGCTCAGGCAATCTTCCACCTCAACTTCCTGGTGAGCTAAGACTACAGGTGGACACCACCAAGCCCAGCTAATGTTTTGATTTTTTGTAAAGATTTTTCTTCCTGAATCCTACCAGGCCTGAAGTCAGAACTAATTCTTTTTTATTATTATTATTATTAAACATTTTTTTATTTTAAAATTGTGGGGTACAGTTAAGGGTTAGGTATACAAATTATATCATTAGATGATAAACATGTGTGTCTGTCTGTATATCTATCTGTCTAATCTTTTTTTCCTTTTAATTCTCAAGGGTCTATTGGTTTTTTAAATGTTTTATTGAGATAAAATATATACAACATAAAATACTCTTTCAGTATTTTTAAATATGTAATTCAGTGGCATTAGTTAAATTAACAATGTTATGTAACCATCACGACTATCTGTTTCTAATATTTTCCATCATTCCAAGTGGAAACTCTGTATACATTAAGCAATAACTCCATTTCCTCCCTTCGCCCAGTCTCTGGTAACCTCTAATCTACTTTCTGTCTTTATGAATCTGCCTATTCTAGATATAAATGAATCATACAGAAAAAAAGAAAGATTTTTCTTGCTATGCTACCCAGGCTGGTCCTACTCCTGGGCTCAAGCAATCCTTTTGCCTTGGCATCCCAAAGTGCAGAGATTACAGGAGTGAGCCACCACGTTCTGCCTGTGTTTGTTTTTAAACTGAACCCTGCAAAATGTCTTTTTATTTTTTTAAAAAATTAATGTAGCATTCAGTGTGTCCTCAGATAGTCCTGTCCTGAATGATATGTTCATGGTTACTGTCTTTGTCTGGTAGTTAGGGAGTTGAAATTGATACAGAAATTTAAAACAGGATTTATTGGTACATAGCACAACTTAGTTAAATAAGGAGGTGTTATTGTTTTTCTCTTCAATTGTTTTTCTTTAAAAAAATAATTTTCTTTATTTTAATAGGTTTAGGAATACAAATGATTTTGGTTACATAGCTGTTTTGTTTTTGGTGTTTTTGTTTTTTGGGGGTTTTTTTGAGTTGGAGTCTCACTCTGTCGCCCAGACTGTAGTGCAGTGGCCGCTCCCGGCCACCGCAGCCTCGACCTCCTGGGCTCCGGCGATCCTTCCGCCTCAGCCTTCCAAGTAGCCGGAACTACAGGCATGCACTACCACACCCGGCTGATTTTTTGATTTATTGTAGAGATGAGGTCTCGCTGCCCAGGCGGGTCTTGAACCCGCGGGCTCAGGCAATCCACTCACCTCAGCCTCCCAAAGGCGCGGGATTACAGGCTGAGGCACCAAGCCCGGCATGGCTGTTTTGAATCGTGGTGAAGTCTGGGTTTTACATGTATCCTCACTTCCATTAGTGTACATTGTATCCAACTGGTAATTTTTTCATCCCACTTCCACGGTTCATCCTCTCCCATCTGAGTCTCCAATGTCCTTTATGCCATTATATGCTTTTGCAGACTGTTAGCTTAGCTCCTACTTATAAGTGAGAACATGTGGCATTTGGTGTTCCATTCCTGTATCACTTCACCTAGGATAATAGTCTCCAATTCCATCTAAGTTGCTGCAAAAGACACTATTTTGTTGTTTCTTATGACAAGTAGCATTCCATACGTGTGTGTGTGTGTGTGTGTGTGTGTGTGTGTCATGCCTCTTTGACACTCCCACTTAACTGTCCAGTAAATATTTCAAGCTTTGTGTTTAGTGCAGCATTATTTACAATAGCAAAAATATAGAACCAACCAACCATGCTACCCATCGAAAGAGGGCTGGATTTTTTTTTTAATGTGGTACATATACATGGTCGAATATTATGCTACAATAAAGAAGGACAAAATTATGAACTTCACAGCAACTTGGATGGATTTAAAGTCTGTAACACTGAGTCGTCTGTCACAGAAACAAAGAATCAAGTATCACATGTTCTCACTCATAAGTGGACTCTGAACAATTATCATAATACTATAAGAAATAGATTGGCTGTAGTGGGAAACTGTGGAGGGAGATGCACACCTCATCAGCAGGGGTACCCGCATAATGAATATTTGTGTACCTAATCCTGAATTGTACCCCACATACTTAAAATTTAAAATTAAAAAAATATATCTCAAGCTATGATCCAAAATTTCATCTTTTCACAGTCTCTCCATCTCAATAAATGTAATTCCTTTGACACCCCCTTGATTCCTATTTCCCTTTCCATCCTCAAATTCAATCCAACAGCAATTCTTGTTAGCTCTAAATTTAAAATATATCTACAGTCATATAAAATCTCATCATTTCTAGTCTAAGACCATATCGTCAATTGCCTGGAATTCTATGTTAGATTTCTAATTTGCTGTGTTCACTTTTGCCCTTCTGCATCCACTCAAGTCCAACGTGTTTTACTTATTAAAAAATTAAATGAAAAATAGCATACATAAGGAAAAATAACCAAATTAAAATTTTACAGGAGATGATGTTCGAGAAGTACATATGTCCTTGTACTATCACATAAGTCAAAGAATCAAATTTTAACCAAATACCCTTAGAATCTTAGTTAGAGCATCTTCTAACTTCCCCTCCCCATCTTGTCCCGCAAGGAAACTGTGGTAAGCAGCTTTTAACAAGTCTCCCAGTGATACTTATCTTCTAGTATTCATGCCCTTGTGCAATCCTTTCCCTGAGCATGGGACAAGACCTAGTGCATTGCTTCAAATTATTAGAATATGACAAAAGTTTTGGGATGCTACTTCCATGACTAGGTTATAAAAGATTTCCACCTTGCTAGCTCATGTGCTTTCTCTCTCCCTCTCTCTCTCCTTCCTCCTCCCGGTCTTTCTCTCCTTCTCCCCTTCTCTCTTCCTCTTCCAGTCTCTCTTCCTCTCCCTCTCTTTCTCTCTTTCATGGCTTGCTCACATTGATAAAATAAGTTGTCATGGTAGATAGGCGCACATGGCAAGAAATTGAGGATGACCTTTAATTAGCCACTAAAGGAATTGAAGACTTTAGCAATTTAACCAAAAATGAATCCTGACAATGATTAGAAAAGTGAGTTTGGGAAGTGAATCCTTCCTCCAGTAAAGGCTTGAGATGACTGCAGTCCAACAGAATAGGCATTTTAATTGCAGGCTGTAAGAGACCGCAAAGACCCATTCTTAGATTCTTGTGAACTTTTGAAGCTATGGGATAATGAATCCTGTTTCAAGTCACTACTTTCAGAGGCAAATTTCTTATGCAAAACAGATAACAAATACAGAAACTTTTACCTGACTTGGAACATCACAGAATGCTAGTGTTATTTTTGTCTCTGTATATAATCCTGAATTGTACCCCACGTCTTTAAAATTTTTTAAAAAGTCAATTTCTGATGGGTTGTATTAATTGAAAAATGCAGGATGTTTTGTGTTATATTTACCTACTTTAACTTAATATTTTGTGTTAAAATGCATGCAAGCTTTTGGTCCATAATAATATTTCATCCCAAATACTTAAGAGTGGAATTATTTGATATATAGTTTGCATTTTTTCACTTTATAATAGATAATATCAAATCATTTTTAATATTACTGTAATTATATATGCCCTCAGCAAAAATGTAAAAGAATTCCCAACGTTCTACATTCTTGCCATCACTAGGATATGTCAGCCATTTAAATTTTAGTTATTGGTCAGGCTCAGTGGCTTATGCCTATAATTCCAGGACTTTGGGAGTCCGAGGTGAAAGGATTGCCTGAGCTTGCAGGTTTGAGACCAGCCTGACAACTTGGCAAGACCTCATCTCTACAGATAAATAAATAAATAAATAAATAAATAGGTTATTACAGTGAGTTTGTAGATGTACTTGGCAGTTTACTTTCCCTTGAGAATGGAACATAATTAGGGAGGTTGACCACTTTGGTCATGTCTGATGTTCATTAGGATATTCTCTTTTTTGATATACCTATTTAAGATTTTTGCTTTTTTCTTAATGCATTAGTCTTTTTTCTTCATTTGAAGACTGTTTTATATGTTCTATTTATGTATATGCATTTAATATTTGATTTGCCTTTTCGGTCTCTTAATTGTATCTTTGAATGAATAGCAGCTCTAAATTTTAATATAGTTACATTGACTGATTTTTTTGATTAAAGCTAATAGCTTTGTGCCATGTTTCTCAACCTGTAGAAATAGAAATAATGTCTTTAGCAGGGCTCGGTGGCTCAGCCTGTAATCTTGCGCCTTGGGAGGCCGAGGTGAGTGGATTGCCTGAGCCCGCGGGTTCGAGACCTGCCCGGGCACCTTGGCGAGACCTCATCTCTACAATAAATCAAAAAAATTAGCCGAGCCTGGTAGCGCGAACCTTGTAGTTCCAGCTACTTGGAAGGCTGAGGCAGAAGGATCCCCGGAGCCCAGCAGGTGGAGGCTGCGGTGGCCGGGAGCGTGCCCCTGCACTCCAGTCTGGGCGACAGAGTGAGACTCCAAATCAAAAAATAAAATAAAATAAAATAAAATAAGAAATAATGTCTTTGATTTTTATAAAAATGTGATTGTTTTGTCTTTCACATTTAGTTTCACAACCCATCAGAAATTGACTTTTTAAAAAATTTTAAAAACGTGGGGTATAATTCAGGATTAGGTATGTAAGTGATCATCATACAGGTAAAGTTTGGGCCTCCCTTTGGTCCTCACTTTAACTGGTTTGAGATCAGGTACCCTTACCGACATTGTGTTCCCCTAACACGTCCCCACCGCCGCCCCCAACCCAGTAGTATTCTACTACAGCCAATCCCAGAAACTGATTTCTTTTTTTTTTTTTTTTTTGAGTTGGAATCTCACTCCGTCGCCCAGACTGGAGTGCAGTGGCCGCTCCCAGCCACCGCAGGCTCAACTCGCTGGGCTCCAGCGATCCTTCCGCCTCAGCCTCCAAGTAGCCAGAACTACTGGCGCGTGCTACCACACCCGGCTAATTTTTTTGATTTACTGTAGAGATAACGTCTCTCCAAGTTGCCCGGTCAGGTCTCGAACTTGCGGGCTCAGGCAATCCACTCCCCTCAGCCTCCCAAAGCGCAGGATTGCAGGTTGAGCCACCGAGACGGGCTGAAACTAATTTTTTAATGTCATAAATAGTAACCAAGCTTAATTTCTGTTTTATATATTTATAACAAGAACCTAACACCATTTATTGAAAAAAATCTTCCTTTCACTATAGTTGTCATAAATCAACTCATAAGCCTATGAATTACTTTAATCCATTGATTAATTTGTGGAGAAATGAGACTCATAAAATAATAAAACTTTCAACACATAAATGTAATACAGCCTACTCTTCTAATTCTCTCAGAAATATTGCAGAGTTTACAGTGTATATCCCTTGCATATTTTGCTAGATTTATTCTGAGATTTTGTTTGATGATTTAAGTAAACGCCTTTGCAGCATACATACACATGCAGAAAAGTGGACACATAATAAATTTTCAACTCTGTGGATTTTCACAAACTAAATATATCCAGAATGCCAGCACTCAAGAAAAATTCTGAAGCCCTCCTTGTGCTTCCAATCAGACTCCACCACTTTCCCCCCCACCCATCAAGACTAACTATAATCCTGCTTTGATACTTTACAGAAATGGAATATAAAGTACTTATTTTTTAGTATCCAGTGTCTTTTGTCTATATTTTTGTATTTAGCTATAGATCAACTATTCTCATTGTTATATAGTATTTATTATATGTATATAACATAAATTTTTTAACAATTCAACTCGAGAGATAGTTGAGTGTTTTCACTTTCATAACCTTCATGTGTGTGTTATCTTAGAAATGGATTGAATGGATTGCTCTACATGCCTATGTTCAGCATTAGTGCACGCTGTCAATCCATTTCATAGCTCTACTAATTTATAGTCACACCCATAATGTATGAACATTCTAGGTGCTCTACAAGCTCATTAAACCTCAATATAGGCTACCATTTTTGCACATTTGGCAGGTGTGTGGTAATAGCACATTGTGGTTTTCAATGACTCATATTTAATAATTTTTATGATTCAATAATAGAAACCTGCCCCCCCAAAAGGCATTAAAAAAAGGCCAAACTTTTAACAACAGGAAAACAAGGAAAGCCACCTCAGTAAAAACCACCAGTGACCCTAAATCAAAGGAGCTTGCTGTGATTCTGAAAAGTTAGACCGCTAAAAGAACAGGGGCTCAGAGAAGCGTGTGTCACATGAGTTAAGCCCCAAATGTGAACAAACTAGCCATTAAAAACAGGTTTAGGTGTGGTGGATCTTAGGCAATAACCAAGAAGTGGACTACACATCCACACATCAGCTTTTTGATGTCAGTCGTTATTGCACAGAACCCATCACCTTTCCAAGAGTGCCTTGAATTCCTTCTGGGGAATTATTCCCCTGCATTGTATATTTGGTCTTGGCAAGGAAACTGGATTGATCTTGGGAAAGGGGAAAAAAAAGAAAGAATGTCTGTTGTAAACTTTGATATGTCTGTTGCTGAGACTTTTTATTGAATCTAGTTACTAAACAGGTTTTGTCTATTGCTGTGTTGGGAAAATAATTCAACTCAAGGTTTTTGGAATGCCCCCCCCCCAAAAAAAACAGACTTGCCCCAAACTCCAAAAGGAAGATGGGTCAAACCCCAATATCTTGGCCATGTCCTACTGGGAGTGCCCAAGGTCCTTAACAGTTCCCTAGCAAATCATCCCTATAACAGGAGATAACCACGGGTTATCAAAAAGGCGACAAAAAGACCCACTACCCTCTTACTTGCCACATCCTCTGTTTTACTTTCCTGCCCTGAACCATTAGCTGCCAAAACCTGCTTAGTAACTAGATTCAATAAAAAGCCTCAGTTACATCACTTCTCTCAGCCTCTTACATGTACCTGAAAAAATTCTTTCTATTACCAGAGTGCCCAATGCCCTTGTTAAAAGAGGATTTTCTTGAGATATTGGGTGCAATCCTGGTCTTTCCAAAACAAAAAATCTTTTTCATACTGCCTACATGTCCATATTGTCATTAGGGAAAAAAAATAATAAAGAAAGAAAACTCCTCATAACAAAAAATATCTCTATTAAACACTAAACAAAAATTCTACATCTCTTAAAGACTATAAAACAGCCCCAAACAGTCACTGTCATACAATACAAAGGACATCAAAGAGATCACACAAAAGTCAGTGAAGGTATCTGTCTGGCGAAGGTATCTGTCTGGCTACCGCTACTGCCAAATAAATAACTCTAAACAAGACATCAGTGACTAAACTGCCCTTGTTATCTTCTTCTCCAACTAACTCTCTAATCCTCAGTATACTAAATTATTTATTTATTTATTTATTTAATTTTTTTTTTTTTTTT
>NW_007249661.1:91114-115076 GCF_000164805.1 Carlito syrichta | reverse complement strand
TCCGAGTAGCCAGAATCACAGGCATGCGCTACCACGCCCAGCTGATTTTTTGATTTATTGTAGAGATGAGGTCTCACTGCCCAGGTGGGTCTCGAACCCGCGGGCTCAGGCAATCCACTCACCTCAGCCTCCCAAAGGCGCGGGATTACAGGCTGAGCCACCGAGCCTGGCTTACTAAATTTTTTTTAAAGATTAACATCTAACCAAAAAAACTCAAAAATTTTTTAATGGTAAAAACTAAATTTAAAAATCTGCACTCTGAAAAGTCAACAATAACCCTTGTAAACAATTTTTTTTAAAAAATTCGTAATTCCTCTACCAAAAAAAGATGCCATAACCTCTCTTCTTAGCAGGCATTACTTAGGAACTCTTCCCACTCCAAAAGTAGAGCCTAGAGACCAAGTTCTTCTCAAGACTTATAAAAGATTGAGTGGGAGAAGCAGCAGTCACTGCTGGAATCAATGAGCTTGGGGAGGGAGTAACGCTTAACAACACAAAGTTTACCTGCTCCTAAACTAGGGGAAATGAGGGCCAGTTGGGGGCCCAGACTTCACCACCATGCAGTCTACTTGTGTAGCCAATTCTCACTTGTACGCCACATCTCTCTAATAAAATAAAATTTAAATTAAAAAAATTTTTTGAATAAGTAGATTCCCAAACAGGAGGGGCCCTAAACAGTACTTCTAAGTGCCTCCAGGACAACTAAACTCCAGAGAAGCCAGGCGTGGTGGCTCAAGTCTATAATCCTAGCACTTTGGGAGTCAGAGGCGAGAGGATTGCCTGAACTCAGGGATTCGAGACCAGCCTGAGCAACATAGCGAGATCTTGTCTCTACAATAAATCAAAAATAAATTAGCCGGGCGTGGTGGCACATGCCTGTGGTTCCTGCTACTTGGAAGACTGAGGCAGAAGGATCACCTGAGCCCAGTAGATCAAGGCTGCAGTGGTCATGAGCGTGCCACTGCACTCCAGCCCCAGCGACAGAGTGAGACTCTGACTCAAAAACAAAAACAAAAACAAAACAAAACAAAAACTCCAGAGAATAATCACTGGCACACATATGTCCAAAATAAAACCCTTTTCTAAGTCTTTACAGGATGGCCAAAACAACAACAAACCCTCAACATCCTCGGCCTACAACCACAAACCAACAATACACCTGTAAACCTGTAGAGGACCTAAAATTTCTCTTCCCCAAAAAAGCCCCATAAAACTACTTTTTAAAAAAGTAAATGTGGCTAGGCACAGTGGCTCAAGCCTGTAAACCCAGCACTTTGGGAGGCCAAGGCAAGAAGATTGCCTGAGCTCAGGGGTTCGAGAACAGCCTGGGCAACTTGGTGAGACCTCGTCTCTATAATAAATCAAAAAATAAGCTGGGCGTGGTAGCATGCGCCTGTAGTTCCAGCTACGTGGAAGGCTGAGGCAGAAGGATCACCTGAGCCCAGCAGGTCGAAGCTGCAGTGGCCGTGAGCATGCCCTTGCACTCCAGCCTGAGCGACAGAGTGAGACTCCGACTCAAAAAAAAAAATGTCCAGGTAACAAACTCTGCCTCATCATTGGCTCACGCCTATTATTGGGCAATTATACAGGCTTCTGCTTTCCATTTAAGTATTATTAAGACTTATACCCCTCTGAGTACACATATAAGCAATCACTGCTAAAAATAAAACTGGCACTTCTTCACATTCTGTGGTTAAGAGTTGACAGTTTTCATTTCCGGGTTTCTTGCTCTACTAAACCCCTTAATAGCCATTCCACCACTTTTAATATTTGGACCTTGTCTTTTTAAACTTTTTGATGAAATTCACATCTTTTAGACTCCAAAAGTCCCATCTCCAGATAATGTTACAACAAAAATTCTTCCTTCTCTCTTCAGAAAAGTCAGATCACACCCTTAATCAAACAGCTGCCAAATTCCATGCCTACAGACCTGACCAGAAACTCCACATCTACAGTCATTAATAGGCAAAAAAAAAAAAAAAAAAATTGGACCCAATAAGTAGTATCAACGGTCACTTTCAACATAAAACAGTTCCAAAAATAATAACCTCAATCGCTCAACTCCCATAGGTAATTTTAGAATCCACACTTCTTAAAAGGAAACTGACAGAATAGACTAGGAAACTTTAGGGCTGTAAAAATACTCCAAGCCCATTGATTCCTACAGCAGATGGTGCAAAACCATGCATGAAACAAGCAGCTTAGCTATAGAAAACTTCTCACCTACCTAACTGTTAGATGCCTATCAGATACATCTACAGAATTGTAGTCTGTTTATCCAGGATGCTTGTGGTTGAGAGCCAACCACCAAGGCAAGAACTAGCTTAGAGAACTTCAGAGCATGCGCATCAATAGCCAAGGTTAAACTAAGACAACCATAACCGATTTTTACCTTCATTGTAATACTATCAGCATAAATTATCCTAGGGAAGCCTCCCACTCCCATCAAACACCTGAGGCCATGATAATACTGGTATGACACTGTAAGGCCTGAAACTCCCCTGCCTGACGAGAGGACTGGTAACAGATATTACCCATTTCTAGGAAAAACCCAATCTCAAAACCCACTCCTCAGTACTCCTAAGAATAAAAGTTACAGCTCAACAGTAGTTAGGTATAAGAGTGACAGCATTCTATAGACGGTTTCCGCCCTCTCTCCACTCTAGAGAGTAAACTATTTTTGGCTTAATAAAGCTACTTGCTTACCTCATGTCCCTATGTGTCTGATGTAATTTCTTTCCAAACATGAACACAAGAACCCATAATTGACTTGTCTACCACCAGGAGGAACACTCCTTCTCCTGGTAGCAACCGCACATGCCATAAAATTGTCTGGGCTAATTAAACAGAAGTAGACCAGATAGAAGAATGTCGGATCTAGAAGAATCCTCAGGAACAATGGTTAACTAATCCTCTCATGTAGAGTTCTATAGGTTTATATTTTTACAAATCAAGTTCTTGTTCTGCTAGAACAGAAAAGGATTGGATCTTAAGAAATAAGCCCATTAGGTAAGTGGTTTTTCATTGCTTTCTGTTTCAGTCTAAATTCCAATTCCAAGAAGTCAAGTTGCTTTGAATTGGCCTAAGAGCTTATCTTCTGAAAACTCTTTGCACAAGACCATTTTACACGCAATAACAAGAGGTGTGTGCAACTTAGAGGTGGCCATGGAAGAAATATCATATTTAGGAGTATCAGCGTCTTTCTTTTGTTGTTGTTTTTAAAGAAAACTCTTAAAATCTTTCTACAAAGCAGCAGTTAGTTTCAGGAAGTTGAGGAGTTGTCGGGTACAGAGTTTCAGTTGTGCTAGCTGGAAAAAATCCTACAGTTTGTTGCACAACAGTTTGACTATACGTATCACTACTTATCTGTACTGTTAAAAGTGGTCATGAAGGTAAATTTTATGTTGTGTTTTTTTTAAGCACAATTTAAAAGGAAAATAAGATCAATAAGCTGATCATAAAATTTGAATTTGAATAGAAATGTAGACAACATACCAAATGATCTTCAGACTAATAAAACATTCTGAACAAATACAGCTACAATTATGCTAAAAAAGGAAAGTACTTAACTAAAAATAGCATCTATAACTCAGTATATTTTTACCTGCATATTCAGTGCAATTCCAGTTCTGGTGGACCTTACAAAGTGATTCTAATTTTCACTCATAAAAGTTAATTAAGGTCAGACGTGGTGGCTCAAGCCTGTAATCCCAGCACTTTGGGAGGTCGAGGTGAGAGGATTACCTGAGCCCAGGGGTTCAAGATCAACCCGGGCAACTTGGTGAGACCTCATCTCTATAATAAATGAAAAAATTAGCCAGGCATTGGAGCACATGCCTGTAGTTCCGGCTACTTGAAAGGCTGAGGTGGAAGGATCGCCTGAGTCCAGCAGGTCAACACTGGGGTGGCCGTGAGCGTGCCACTGCACTCCAGTCTGGGCGACAGAGTGAGAAAAGACTCCAACTCAAAAATAGTAATAATAATTGGCTATAAAGATGTAAATTGAGTTCTGAATTCTATGTTCCATTTCATTGAATTTTTTGTCTTTTTTTAAATGTCAGGTCATTTTTTAAGAAACTAAAATTCAAATCCTTTCATGTCAGTTCACATAAGTGACAACAAAGTAAATTTTTCATAACTCAAAGTTTTACATGTTCCAATTTGTGGTCAATGTTCCAATGCTCTTCCTTTTCTCTCTTCTCCAGTTGTCTGCTTTGATGATGCAAATTCAAGTCAGTCTTACTCAGTAGAGTAAGTCCTATTTAGGGCAGTGACTGCGTCTAACTGACCTTACACACCTCAGCACCTAGCACAGTGCTGTGTACATAGAACCTTTGTTCTCTGTGCACACACACGCATGAGGTCGATTGTTTTTCTAGCTTGCAAATCTTGGCTCCATTCCAGTGGCTCCTTTCTGAGACTGTGACTCCAGCTTAATCAATTAATCTCTCTTGTTGTGCAATGTCTAGAGCATGCCGCACATAGTTCTTAATGTGAAAATCAGCTTGTTATAACAAACATAGAGTACCTGAAAATCAGAGTCTGTTAATGACATCCTAATATTTGGGGTAATCACAGAAATCGCTAAGCACATATACACGTAGAATTGCATCATGTAATAATATCAAATTGCAGATTAAATAGATTTGTGACTATTGGAAGAATTTGAAGTTCAATAGACTTCAAATGTAGTAAACTGGTAAGGAAATGTAGCTTTCTCATACTCAACAATTAAAAGGAAACTTCCTAGAGAGCTTGTCAAGCAGTTCTGGCATAAAAACAAAATTCACAAAAACTCTTTCCCAACTCATTGTCCTAAACAGAAAGGAGCAGTTTTCTTATCATTTAGTCTATTTCCTAGAAATGAAGAGCTTGCCACTGCCTTCACTTTCAATCTGACGTGTCCAAAATAAAAAAGGTTTCAAGTTGTCCTAAATGGACGCCATTAATCTTTCACTCACAACAAAAAGTGGAGGAGGAGCTGAGAGTCTTCATATATAAGAAGACTAAACAGACTTAAAAGTTATGGAGAGTAATAGCAAAGATTATAGCACCCGAATGTTTCACTCTGCTTTTGTATAGAATATAGAGCCATGAGAGACTTGATTTGACCTTCTTTTAACAGTCTGGTTTATCATTTGAAGAAAGTTCAAATCAACTGTCAGGTCCTATGGCCTGATAAACTGCTATTAAAAAATCATTAAGCATCTTTAAATTGTATTTAGAGATCTGTAAAATGAAGATAATAATACCTACATCATAAGGATGTAATGAAGAATGATTTTAATTAATAATAACATCTCTAAAGAATGTAGCACAATGCCTGTGATGTAGTGGACACCAAAAGCTTTTTTTCTTTTTCTTTTTTTTAATTTAAAGACAAAGTCTCATCTGTCATCCAGGCTGAAATGTAACGGCACAATCATAGTTCACTGCAGCCTCAGACTCCTGGGCTCAACAATCCCCATACCTTAGCTGCCTCAGTAGTGAGGACTTCAGGGATGTGCCACCACATCTGGCTTATTTTTTTAAATTATTTTGTAGAGACAGAGTCTTGCTGTCACTAATGGTATATTTTACTTAGGACAACACAAACTCGGGCTTCATCACTTCAAGGAAGTCTATGTACTATGAGATAAAATGTGGTGAAAATAATTATATGAATATAGGTTGTGTTATAGTAGAGATCAAAAAATGCCTGATAAAAAAGCCATTTTCCATCTATCAGTTGAGCTAAAATTAAAAAGCCTGATGCCCCCTGTTAAGGAGATTGTGAAAGGTAGGATAAGCACATGGAGGAGTGGAAGAAAGAACAAATTCTCCCAGAGGTTAAATTTATAACATGTCTCAAAAATCTTTAAAAAGAGCATGACCTTTAACCACCATGTTCATGAGTGGGGCTAGAGAGGGTGGGAGACCTGAATTCTGGTCAGACTCAGCAGAAATGAGTCTCCACAACTCAGTGTTAGAGGAAATGTGAAATACCGGTAGCTTGCTCCTCCTCATAGGATCTCGTACTCCTGCATAGAAGATGAAAAGGAGAAAGAGTCAGCTTTTGGGGAATATTCACCAATAATGAATTTTTGTCAACCTGAACTGGAGATGAGGAGGAAGCAGGTTGTAATTCCAGTGCCACAGAGATTTAAGTTGTGTAATCCTGTAAAGCAGTCAACACTGAGCCTGGAACACATGTAAAATTCATGGAGCCCCTGCCAGGAACAGTACTGGGCATTAAGGGCCAGGTACTGAGTGTTCATGAGTGTGTTAAACACTTTCCCTCACATGCTGAAGCTCTAAAAGAACAACCACTTTCATTTGAAGTGAGTCTATTATTTTAGGAAATTAGATCTGGAAACTATATGATTCCTCCTCCTTCTAGGATTTTCATGCTGTCCCTCAAGTATAAGACACATTCTATTTTACTCAATATCTCAGTGATTTTTTAAAAAAAATAAATAGTCTTTCACACCTCCGCCCATTAAAAAAAAATATTTGAAGTTTCTGGTTGAGAAATCATGTAAAACCCTCCCACTAGCACACTGCAGTAATTACATTTATGGTTGTTGAGTCAACATCTTGAATAAAGTAGCACTTTCAGTTTCATATTACTCTAAATCCATCACAGAGGATGCTTTACTTCTGATTATTTGTTCTCCAAACAAAAATCTAGGAATCCCGTAACATCGGAGGGGTGAAATAAAACTCCAAGGATCCAGTGAGAGAAAGAGAAGCAAATGCTAGAAAGCACTGCCCCTGGAACTGAGGAGGAAAAGAACAGGTAAGAACTCCTAGTACTTCTTATCAAGGCAGCTTTCTCTCCAGAGCTAACGGGCTTCAACTCAAGGACATGGAGATTATAAGGCTGGGGCAGGGATAAGAAGTTAGTTTTCTTAAAAATGAACAAGCCTAATTAGGCTTTGATTGAACCTGAGGTGTGAAAGGTCAGATGAAATCCTGGTGTTATCAGTGGTGACATGTCTCTGAGTGTCACTTCTGTGCTTGTTTTATATTAGGCAACAGCGCACAGGGACCAGAGGTTGAAATGTACTAGGATTGTCTTTACCTTTTATGACTTTGTCTGTATTGAACAGGGACAATTAAATTTTCATTGTCATTGATGGCACCTGCTCAGCACTGCTCCTATAACACCTGAGAAATTGAAAGGGCTACAGATGGTTATTTTTATGAAACAGAAACAACAATAAATAAGTTGCAGATAAACAGCCCACAGACACTGTTAAAGACAATGAATAAAAAACTGAAACCCAGAGTACAAGATGAAGATTCATAAAAGTATAATTTTTTTTAACTTGGAGTGTCCCTCCATCGCCCAGGCTGGAGTACAGTGGCACACTCCCGGCCACCCCAGCGTCAACCTGCTGGGCCCAGGTGATCCTTCCAACTCGGCCTTCCAATTAGCCAGAATTACAGGTGTGAGCTACCACGCTCAGCTAATTGTTTGATTTATTGTAGAGATGAGGTCTCACCAAGTTGCCCAGGCTTTTCTAAGAAGTATACTTTTTAATACTACATGTGAACTTTACTTCAGAGAGAATTTATTCCATTAGAAATAGTTTAGACTCACTAATTTCCTCGCACCCTCTCACTCGCTATGCCTGTTTTGCTGAGGGTTTTGTTGTTATCGTAAAAAAATGATAATTTTTATCAAATGCTTTTTTCTGCACCTACTAAAATCATCCTATGATTTTTGTTTTTAATTCTGATTACATAATCAGAATTGAAAGGGCTACAGATGGTTATTTTTATGAAACAGAAACAACAATAAATGTGTGGTGGATCACATTTATCACTTGTATATTTGAAAACACTCATGCATACCTATAGTAAAACCCACTTGGTAATGATAGAATTTTTTTATGTGCTCTTGAATTTTGTTTGCTAATCTTTTGCGAGAATGTTTGTGTCTATGTTCATAAGGGATGTTGGTCTACAGTTTTTGTTGTTGTTTTGTCTTTTCTTGCTTTTGTTATCAGGGTGACACTGGCTTCATAGAATGTTAGGGAGAATTCCCTCATTTCAATCTTATGGAATAGCTTCATAAAAACTTTTTTTCATTGATCCTTTATATTTTTTACTTCAATTTCATTTAGTTTTCTCTCATTTTTATTACTTCTTTTATTCTGCTGACTTTGGGCTCGGTTTGTTCATGTTTGTCTAGTTCCCTGAGGTGTGATGTTAGGTTGTTGATATGTGATCTTTCAGTCTTATTAATGCAGGCCTTATGTGCTATAGATTTTCCTCTGAATAAAGCTTTGACTGTGTTCCAAAGGTTTTGATAACTTGTTGCAGTCATAAATTTTGAAGAC
Source organism: Carlito syrichta (assembly GCF_000164805.1). Taxonomy (NCBI): domain Eukaryota; kingdom Metazoa; phylum Chordata; class Mammalia; order Primates; family Tarsiidae; genus Carlito; species Carlito syrichta. The sequence goes on along the minus strand of NW_007249661.1, from coordinate 106,749 downwards.
TTTTTCAATTTTCATTTTGATCATTAAGAAGTTGATTGTTTAACTTTCATGTTTTTGTTTGGTTTTGTGAATTCTTCTTGGTGTTAATTTTTAGGTTTATGTCGCTGTGATCTGAGAAACTGCTTGATATGATTTCAGTTTTTTTAAATTTTTTGAAATTTGATTTTTGGCCTATCATAGAATGTGTCTTAGAAAATGTTCTATGTGCTGATGAGAAAAATGTATATTCTGTAGTTTGGGGATGGAAAGTTTGTAGATGTCTGTTAGTTCCATTTGCTCTAGGCTCTGGGTTAATTCGTATGTTTCTTTGTTAACATTCTGCCTTTGTGATCTGTTTTTTGCTGTCAGTGGAGTGTTGAAGTCTCCCACTATTTTTGTATTCTGAATAACTCTTTTGCGGAGTCTAGTAAATGTTGTCTTATAGAGTTGGGGGTCTGATGTTAAGTACCAATATAGCTAAAATTGTTATGTCTTCTTGTGGGATTGAGCCCTTTATCATTATATAATAACCATCTTTGTCTTTTTTACTGTTGTAATTGAATCTGTTGAATCTGATATGAGAATGGCTATTCCTGCTTGTTTTTGATTTTCATTTGCATGAAATATTTTTCCCCTCTTTTACCTTGAGTCTATAGGAGGTTTTCTGTGATAAGTGGATCTTTTGAAGACAGCAGATATTTTGGTGTGTGTGTGTGTGTGTGTGTGTGTGTGTGTGTGTGTGTGTGTGTTTTTATCTCTTCTGCCAGTCTATATTTGTTTAGTGGAGCATTGAGACCATTTACGTTCAGAGTTAATAATGATATCTAAGATGCTATTTCATTCATCATACCAGTTGTTATCTGGTTATGCATTTTTTTCTCCATTGTGTTGGTGATCCATAAGACTAGTGAGCTTTATGAGTCACAGTGTTTTTCTACTGGTATATTTTGATCTTTGTTTCAGTATTTAGAACTCCTTTTAGTATTTCTTGTAGAGTCAATCTAGTGCTAAAAAATTCCCTCAGCTATTGCTAGTCTGAGAAAGATTCCATTTCTACATCATATGAAACTTAGTCTGTGGGATTCAAAATCCTTGGCTAACGATCCTTCAGGCTTGTAGGATTTCTTTTGAGATGCCTGTTGATATTCTGATAAGTTTACCTTTGTAAGTTATTTTTTGTTTTTGTCTTGCTGCTCTAAAAATTCTTTCTTTCACATTAACTTTGCATAACCAGATAATTATATGCTTTGGGGATGACCTTTTTGCGATGAATTTCTGAGGGTTTTCTCGGCTACTTGTACTGGATGGTTACATCTCTGGCAAGACCAAGGAAGTTTTCCTCTATTATTCCCTCAAATTGGTTTTCCAAACCTGTTACATTCTCTTCTTTCTCAGGAGACCTGTGATTCTTAGGTTTGAATGTTTTCTATAATCCTATGTTTCTTGAAGGCTTTGTTCCATTATCTTCATTCTTTTTTCTTTATTATTGTCTGGTTGAGTTAATCCAACAGCATTGTTTTCACGATCCTTTCTTCTGCTTGTCCTAGTCTCCCATTAAAATATTTCACAGCATCTTGTACTTTCCTAAATGATGCTTTCACTTCAGAAATTTCACCTTGTTTGTCTTGTTTTGTTTTTTAAGGTGTCTATCTCTTTGGAGACTTTTTAATTTATATTTATAATTTTATTTTTTATAGGTTTTTTTTTCCCCATTATATTGGTTTCCAACTTTTTCCTGAGGCTCACTGGGTAATTTTGTAATAAATTTTTTGAATTCTATCTCTGGAACTTCAAAGATTTCATTCTGGTCAGGGTCCGTTACTACAGGGTTAGTTTGGTATTTGAGTGTTGGAGAACCTTTTTTTTTCATATTGTCAAAATTATATTTCTGGTTTCTTCTCATTTGGATAGACTTTTTCTTTTTCTTTTAGGTTGGCAGGAGACTGACATAGGCACTGTAGGGTTCCCTAGGTTATATATAGCTTTGGTGTGGTGACATTCTCAATTGTCAGGTGTGGCAGTCCTGTGATGGGTACCCACACTGACTCAGTGTCCTGAGTGGCCAGAGTGACTTGGAAAGTGGTGTTAGCAGGGGTCTGAGATCAGGCCATCCCCAAAGTTGAGATATTTTATCAGATGTAGTGGGCTGGCTGTGCTGTTGACCTCTGACCAGAACGTGACTTTTGTAGGAGATAACCAGGTGCAATGGTGGCTGAGGCCTTTCTCCTTGGCATGTGTCGTTGCAACGAAGTGCCTAACCAACCTAGGTGGAGGTTGGGGCTCTGGGGATTACCCAAGTTGTCTGTCTGTCTTGAGACTTCCAGGGAAGTGCAAGGGGAAAAGAGGTTCAAGCACTCCACTTGTATACTCTCGGCTACCCTAAGGGGTTGGGAGGGAGTTTTAGGCCACTGGAATAACGCTATGGTACAGGAGGAGGGGGAACATAAAATGGTTACATGGGGAATAAGAGGATGCTGTGGCAATGAGACTCACTGGTTCCCTGTCTTACCCTCAGGCTGTTTTTCTTAGGAATGTAAAAGTGTAACTTACCTCATTTGTTCTCACAGCAGCCCATCCCAGCCAAGAACTGTCTTCCACTGAGGAGTTTGCCCTTGGCAGCCTATCCCTACAAGTTCAACCTGAAAGAGGTCTCCTACTAGGGTTGAGTTACTAGAATATGACATCTGAAGCTCCTCAAGGCTTTCTTTTACTCCTGCACTACTCCACATGGGCTTGGACAGTGCACACAGTCACCATGAGGGACTGGAGTCCTGCAAGGCTCACAGGACCCTCCGAGTCCAAAGCAGGAACAAAGAACGCCTGAATTCCCCTTACTCACCTTCCTCACTGCATCCAGAGACTGCCGGTGACCTGTGCCATGATCTAGAGGAGAGTTTCGCTATTTCCAACACAGGTCACTTCATTTTTCTCTTTTTGCGCTAGGTGATTAGTATCACTTCTTTGATGAGTTATGGGGTCTGCTACTGGTCCTGCTCCTCTCTGAGTGCTGAGGAAATGTACTTTATCTTGGTTTGCTCCATAGGAGAAACACACTAGCAGACTCCTGTCAGTCATCTTAATCCTCTCTCCTGCTTACTTTCACATCTCCATGTCCTCAGACAACTTTGATTCACCCTTCTGGAAACTCCTCTGCCAAATTCCTTGGCATGACACTAGCCTCATTCATTAACTTCCTCTATAAAAACACTCTCTGCTCTTCCCTTTCCTATTTCTCTTTCTCCTTCTCTACCAATGGGAAAACAGAACAAAACTGAAAACTTAAAAGTGTATAGCTGGATATGCAAGTATTTTCTTTGAATATCTTCCTACCTAGCTCTCTTTGTTTGCCGTCTCTTCTTGCAATCTGGATTTCATCACCTATTTGGAAACATTCAGTATTTGAAATTGCACAATTATACTTTCACTGAGTTGTAGGCTTATTTGTTCTGAAAATATGAAGCTTAAGTTCCAAGGCCCCTCTCTTGCAAATTCCCCTATAAAACTCTTAGGTGAGTCCTAGCCATGTGTTTCACATGGTCATATAGTTTTTGAAAAGTATCTAAAGTAAGCTTGTTGGTTCTCCTTCCAGAAGGGCAGTGTAAAAGGTTTTGTAGATTCACATTTTAGTAAAACAAGCATAAATAATTTTAAAATCTTTGGACATTGTCCTAAATATGTATATCGACAATGAAACATTTATTTATGAGTGTCTTCACTATAAGAATTAATGAATAAGGCCAGGTTCAGTGGCTCAGTCTGTCATCCCAGCAATTTGGTAGGCTGAGGCAAGTGAATTGCTTGAGCCCACAGATTTGAGACCAACCTGGGCAGCTTGGCAAGATCTCATCTCTACAATAAATAAAAAATTAGAGGGGTGTGGTAGCACATGCCTGTAGTTCCAGCTAGTTGGAAGGCTGAGGCGGAAGGATCACCAATATCCAGCAGGTCGAGGATGTGGTGGTGGCCGTGAGCGTGCCACTGCACTCCAGTCTGGGTGACAGAGTGAGATGCCAGCTCAAAAAAAATTAATGAATAAGTATTTAATATTTCATTTCCTACATTTTGTCTGGAGGCAAAATAATATATCAATATCCATTATATTTTCTCTTTGATGTCTGATGTAAATTTTTTTTTTGAGTTGGAATCTTTTTCCATCACCCAGGCTGGACTGCAGTGGCATGCATGCTCACCCCAGTGGTCACCCCAGCGTTGACCTGCTGGGCTCCAGTGATCCTACTGCCTCAGTCTTCCAAGTAGCCAGAAGAAAAGAAAGTTTTACACAATATATTAAGTAGGTGAGAGGGTCATGGGAGAAGCTGAATGTTAATCAGTCACTGTTGTATCAACATTCTTATAATAAATTACTTTAATATGACTTCCATAACTTTCTCAGATGACATAGCTATTGCATCATCTATCTTGGTGACACAAAAAACCAATTTGGACTATGTTGGGAAATTTTATGACTCCACCTTTTGGATGCAAAATACTGGAAATGCTCATGTATCTTACCTCTTCTCTCGCAGACTAGGGAGCACCCTAGACATGGCTTCAGAGATCCTCATGGCAGAACCAATGTGTCTCATTGAGAACACTCAAGGGCAACTGAAGGTTAATCCGGAAACTTTGGAGATCCTGTCTGACATTATCCAGCCTTTCGTAGTTGTGGCTATTGCAGGCCAGTGCCGCACAGGCAAATCCCACTTGATGAACAAGCTGGCAGGGAAGAAGAAAGGTAACTGGCACCAGCAAAGCTCAGATGATCCTCTTCTGTCCACCCACATTGTCAACATCCACCATGGGGATATGAGGAGAGCAAGTTAGAGATGGGGCTTACTATAGTTTTTATAGGGTTTGCTTGTTCCCTCCAATCTCATGTTAAAATTTGATACCTAATGTTAAGGGTGTAGACCTAATGGGAGGTGTTGGGGTCATAGGGGTGTGTCTGTCATGAAAGGCTTAGTTCCATGTTTGCTGTAATCAATGAGTTCTCATTCTAAACGTTTCTGATTGAGCCGGTTGTCACAAAAAGCTTGGCACAGTCATCCCCTTTTTCTCTTGCTTCCTCTCTCACCATGTGATCTCTACACACTTGCTGCCTTCACCTTTCACCAAGAATAGAAGCAGTCTGAGGCCCTCACCAGATGTAGATTCTGGTGCTGGGCTTCTTGTACAGCATGCAGAACTGTGAGCCAAATAAACCTCTTTCGTAAAAAAAGAAAAAAAATTACCTAGCCTCAGCTACTTCTTTATAGTAACTCTAAACAGTTCACAGTTGACCTTTTCATCGTCAATCTATTCTGGAGAATAAGAGTCAGCTCCCTAAGTCTCCTTACTGTGTCTTAGTTTTTCTTTTTAAAGTGTAAATTGTTCCTCTTCTATAAAAGGTAAGGCAGAAATAAAAATAAATAATGTACATATTAATAAAGTGAAATAAGGTATAAGACATTTATTAAGATGTTCATGTGGTAGCAATAACTTATCAATGATCATTAAGGATGCAAAAATGTTTCAATTTATAGTGGATATTTTTAATTAGTTTTTTTAAAGATACATAACATAAAATTTACTCTAAAAACCATTTTTAAAAATTGAGATAGGTTCTCCCTATGTTGCTCAGGCAGGTCTTGAACTCCTGAGTCAAGGGGTCTCCCCACCTCAGCCTCCAAAACAGCTGGGATTACAGGTGTAAGCCACTGTACCTGGCTATTCTTGCAACCATTTTGGGGAATACCTTTTGGCTGTGCAACCATATCCTCTATCCATCTCCAGAATTTTTTCAAACTCCCCAACAGAAACTGTTTCCATTTAACAAATATTACCTATTCATCCCTCTCTCACCACCATTCTACATTCTGTCTCTATGAATTTGACCCCTGGGCAATGGCTAGCACTCTGGACTCTGAATTTGACTGTTGTAAGAACTTCATTGGAATTTTGACAGGAATGCGTTGAATCTGTATTGCCACTTTGGTAGTAGTAGCATCTTAAGAACATTGAGTCTTCCAAACCATCTTTCTAGTTATTGTCTTTCTAATTATTGTGTCTACCTTAATTTCTCTCAGTACCACTTTGGTTTTTGCTATAAAAGTTTTCACTTCCTTGGTTTAGTTTATTCATATATAGTTTATTATTTTGATGCTTTTGTAAATGTAATTTTTTCTCAATTTCTTTTTCAGATTGTTCATTATTAGTGTATAATAATGCATCTGATTTCTGTATGTTGATTGTGTATGATGCAAATATACTAAATTCGTTTCTTAGTTCTAACAGTTCATTGGAGGAATGTTTAAGGTTTTGTACATCTACAATCATGTCATCGGTGTGCAGATCATTTCACTTCTATCTTTACAGTTTAAATGCCTTCTGTTTCCTTCTCCTGCCCAATTCCCCTGGATAACACTTCCACTACTATGTTGAACAGAAGTGGCAAAAGTGGGCACACTTGCGTAGTCCTTGATCTTAGAGGAAAAGTTTCTGTCTTGCATCTTTGAGTAGGATATTGGCTGTAGGTTTTTCATATGAGTTAATTCTGTTGAAATAGCTTTCATCTACTTATAGTTTATTGACTCTTTTTATCATAAAATAGTTGAATTTTTTCATGTTAGATATTCCTCTTTCCTTGTTTCTTTGATTTCAAAAAGATCAACACTCGTTTCACTTTTAGTTATCTTTCCTAACTTTGATTATGCTTTTATCTCATTTTTCAACATTTCCTCCTATTAAAATTCCAAACCATCTCCTCCCCACTTCACTCACTTTCAGGCTTCTTTTTGGGCTCCACGGTGCAGTCTCACACCAAAGAAATCTGGATGTGGTATGTCCCTCATCCCAAGAAATCAAAACACATTCTAGTTCTTCTTGACACTGAAGGCTTGGGAGATGTAGAGAAGGTAAGGAAGGAGGATTTAATTTTGGAATAAACTCTATATGTCTGGATATTCTGTAAGATATTTAGTCTTTATCCATAAATAGGAGCTCACACTTAACTATAATATGTTTTTCATTCCATATCACAAGGGGAAATTTACCAGTCAGTGATTGCTAAAGACAGAATCCTAACTGAGATTACTGGTGATCAACAGACTTCGTTTATACTAACAGCAGAATTTAAGCTATATGAGCTAAACTACCCATCAAAAGTAGAATGTATTTTTAAAGTGGTGCATATACATAATGGAGTATTATGCAGCCGTAGAGAAGAACAAAACAATGGACTTGACAGAAAATTGAATGGAGTTGGAGACCATCATACTTAGTCAACTACCACAGAAAAAAAGGAGTGAATGCCACATGTTCTCACTCATAAGTGGGCCCGGATCACTAGTCACTTTAGCACAAGGGAGGCATCCACAGTCTCTGGGCACTGCTAGAAAGGCACGGAGGGAGAAGAGTGAAAGGCACGTGACGACCCAAAAGATACCTGACCTGCGACTGGGAGAGTGAGGGCCAATTAGAAGCCCAAGCTTCACTTGCATGCAGCCTACTTTTGTAGTCAACCCTCACTTGTGCCCCACATCTCTATAATAAATAAATAATAATAATACAAATTATTCAAAGCCCAAGGCTTATGAATAATCATTTTTTTTTTTTGGATTTGGATTTTGTTTGAATATTGTTAGTCTAACAAATTCTCACTTGAAAATGCATACTTTTACCACTGCTGATTTTAAAACACTGCTGACCCAATTGTGTTCTGATTTCCAGGGTGACAACGAGAATGACTCCTGGATCTTTGCCCTGGCCATCCTCCTGAGCAGCACCTTTGTATACAATAGCATGGGAACCATCAACCAGCAGGCCATGGACCATCTGCAGTATCCTTTCATGGTCCAGATGAGCCCCAAAGTCAGCCATATTAATAAACCTGCATGGCTGTGAATCCTGGTTGAATTTAGCTCAAAAAGAGAAAATATTATTAAAAAATAATTCAAGTGCAGGAGAAAGATCCCATTTCTTATTTTAGAGACCGTTGGGTTAAGAACAGAAACAAAATGAAGGTTTGGGAATAATGTGGAACTAATATGGGATGGGAGGCCCTGTTCATTTTTGCCCCTTTCCTTAGTAAGCTGCTCAGCTACGTGACAGAACTGACAGATGGAATCCGAGCAAAATCCTCACCTGAGGAGAATGAGGTTGAGGATTCAGCTGACTTCATAGGCTTCTTCCCAGACTTTGTGTGGACTCTGAGAGATGTGACTCTCAAGTTGGAAGCAGATGAACAAGTCCTCTCAGCAGACGACTACCTGCAGAATTCCCTAAAGCTAAAGTCAGGTAACAGAGACTAGGGACAGGAACACAGGGAGGAGGAACACCTAGAACTACATAGCATTTTTTGAGGGTGGCTTGCTTACATTTACAGTTTTCTCTTTCAACTCACCAGGCTATTCTTATGACATAATTCCTATTTCATATCTGACTTTATAAATTCATTTTTAATTGACTAATCCTCTGGAATAAAAACAAAATCTTTTTTCCTCCTATTTTTAGTTGACACATAATGATTGTACATATTTATGGGATACATAGAGTGGTATTTCAATAAATGTATACAATACATAATTACCAAATCAGTGTAATCAGTCTATCACCTCAAACATTGGTCATTTCTTTGTTTTGTGATCATTCTGAATCCTGTCTTCTAGCTTTGTGAAAACATATACTAAATTATCATCAACCATATTCCCCCTACAGTTCTTCAGAACACCAGAAATTTTTTCTCGTATCTATCTGCAACCTTATAGAAGTTAATCAACATCTTCCCATCCTCCATACCCTGCAACCCTTCTCAGCCTCTGATACCCACAATTCTACTCTCGACTTAAATAAGCTCATTTTATTCCCCTCCCATATATGAGTGAGAACTTGTGCCTTTATTGTTTTCTGTCTGTCTTATTTTGCTTAACCTTGTTTTTTACAGAGATGTGGGATGAAAGTCATTATGAACTACATAAGTATGGGGCATGAAGGTGAAGTGTTGGCTTCTTACTGGCCCTCAGTGCCCCTGGTAGTTGACCAGGTTCCCTTTGTGTTGTCACCTGTAACTCACTCTCTCCCCTTCTTCCCTCCCTCCCCTAGACGTACCCAGAGACTGATGATCCTCCTTTTGTGCCAATGTGACTAATGATCAGGGCCCACTTATGAGTGGCTAATTCTTTTATTTATTGTAGAGACGAGGTTTGTCTTGCCCAGGCTGGTCTTGAACCCCTTGGTTCAGGCAGTCCTCTCACCTCTGCCTTCCAAAGTGCTGGGATTGCAGGTGTGAGCCACTGAGCCTGGCATTGTTGTCTACTTTTTAATGGGCTTTTCTGTTGAGTTTCTTCAGCCCCTCATATATTTTTAATATTAGTCCTTTGTTGGATGAACAGTTTGCAAATTATTTTATCCATTTTATGGGTTTCCTCCTTACTTTGTGGATTGTTTCCTTTGCTTTGCAGAAGCTTTTGGGTATAATTTAGTTGCATTTGTCTATTTGTGTTGCCTGTGCTTTGAAAGTTTTAGCCATAAAATCTTTGCTTAGACCAATGTCCTGACATGTTTCCCTTATGTTTTCTTCTAGTAGTTTTATCATTTCAAGTCTTATGTATAAGTCCTTAGTCCATTTTCAATTGGTTTTTATATGTGGTAAAAGATAGGGGTCCAGTTTCATTTTTCTGTGCATGACTACCTAGTATTTCTAGCACCAATTATTGAAGGTGTCCTTTTCCCAGTACATGTCCTTGGTACCTTTATCTAAAAAAATCAGTTGGCTGTAGATACTAGGAGAACCCCCCAGGAAAACTGAATTATCTTTGGAGGGCAGGCCCTTTTTACAGATTTCCTCCACTATGTGTTTAGGAACCCACTGGTGACAGTGTACCAGCTAGCATTGTTGTGAGAGGCTGCATTTGGCTTCAGTGAATTTTTTGTGATGATTCTTTCAATGCATTTGCCTATTTCATGATGGGTGATTTACAAGTGCACATGCCCACACTGTGCTGAGTGTTCAGCAGTTTTTGATCAAAAAACAGCATGACTCCATGCCCTACCTTCCCTACTCACCCAATCTCACCCTGAGTGACTTTTTGTTTTTGTTTCCTGGATGAAAAAAGTCCTCAAAGGACACATTTTGTCAATGTGAAAGAGGTGAGACCAAAACATTGCAGAAGCACTAAAAGGCATCAAAATTGGTGAGTTCAAAAACTGTTTTGAGCAGTGGAAAAGGTATTACATCAAATGGAGAGTATTTTGAAGGTGAAAACTTTAAACATGTAAGAATAAATACACAATTTTTTACAAATAAATTCTGGGTTTTTGAGGGGTCCCCCCCTCATATGTGGCTTTATTTCTAGATTTTTTTAAATCTGTTGATTATTTGGCCTTTTGTTATTATTTCTGCATATAAAGTTTTAGGGTTGGTTTTCTATTTCTATGAAAAATACTGCTAGTATTTTGACAGAAACTGCATTGAATCTATAGAATTCTTTTAGGAGTGTTGTCATTTTAACAGTATTAATTCTTCTGATTCATGACCATGAGATGTCTTTCTTTTTTCAAATCTTTTTCAATTTCATTCATCAGTTTTGTTTTACTTTTTTAGAGGTTATGATCTTATTGGTTAAATTTATTCCTAGGCATTGCATTTTTTGTATGTAGCTATTGTAAGTAGGATTACTTTTTTTTTTTTTTTTTGAGTTGAAGTTTTACTCTGTCGCCCAGACTGGAGTGCAGTGGCCTCGACCTGCTGGGCTCCAGAGATCCTTCCGCCTCAGCCTTCCAAGTAGCTGGAACGACAGGCGCACGCTACCATGCCCAGCTAATTTTTTGATTTATTGCAGAGATGAGGTCTTGCCAAGTTGCCCAGGTGGGTCTCGAACCCATGGGCTCAGGCAATCCACTCACCTCAGCCTCCCAAAGGCGTGGGATTACAGGATGAGCCACCGAACCCGGCTAGGATTACTTTCTTGATTCATCAGTTTCTTAAAGATTTCTGAAAATCACTGATTTTTGTATGCTGATTTTGTATCCTAAAAAATTTACTAAATTTATCAGTGCTAAAATTTTTGGTGGATTTCAGGTTTTTTTATATATAAGATCGTGATATTTGTAAAGAATAATAATTTGGCTATCTTTTTTTCAATTTTAATGCCTTGTATTTTTGTTTCTTATCTAACTGCTTGGGCTAAAACTTCTAATATTATGTTAAATAAGAGTGGTGAAAGTAGGTATTCTCATCCTTTTCCATTTCCTAGAGACAGCGCTTTCGACTTTTCCCCATTCAGTATGATATTAACTGTGGGTCCGTCATATATAGCTTTGATGATACTTATGCCTAATTAGTTGAATTTTTTTTTATCATGAATGGATGTTCAATTTTTATCAAATGCTTGTTCTGAGACTTTAGAGATAATCTATGGTTTTGTCCTTTATTCCTTTGATGTGTAGTATCAGATTTGCTGATTTGCAAATGTTGAAACATTTCGGCATTCAGGAGACAAATCTCACCTGATCATGTTGTATTATCTTGTTGATGTGTTGTTGGAGTAGGTTTGCTATCAGTTTGTTGAGGACTTTTGTTCATCATGGATATTGGCCTAGGATTTTCTTTTTTGGCTGTGTCCTTGTCTGGCTTTGGTATCAGGATCAGGCAGGCCTTGTAGAATGAGTTTGAAAGAATTTGATCTTCTTCAATATTTTGGTAATAATTTCATAAAAATTGATGTTAGTTCTTCTTTAAAACTTTAGTGTAATTCAGCAATAGAATCATCCGGTCCAGGATTTTTCTTTCTTGGGAGCCTTTTTATAATGGATTCTATCTTATTAGTCCTTAACAGTCTGTTCAGGTATTCTATTTCTTCCTGGTTCTATCTTGGTAGAATATATATCCAGTAATTTATATATTTTTTCTAGGCTTTTCAATTTCTTAGCATATGGCTGTTCAAAATAGTTTCTAACGATTCTTTGTTTTGGGTGGTACCAGCTATAATATTTCAGATAAATCTGTGTTATGTCCATTCTGTCTATAGTGCAGATTAAGATCAACGTTTCTCTATTGATTTTCTGTTAAATGATCTTCCCGGTGCAGACCATTGAGTCCACCCTATTGTTGTATTGAGGTCTCTCTCCTCAGGTCTTATACTATTTGCTTCATATATCTGGCGCTCTGGTGTTGACATATACGTCATTGTTGTATTCTTTTGCTAAATTGATACCATTGTCATTATATAATGACCTTATTTGTCTCTTTTTACATTTTATTTTACCTAAAGTCTGCTCTGTGTGATATAAGTATAGCAATTCCCACATACTTGGGGCTTGGTTTGGCTGTTTTTCCATGGAATATTATTTTTCTATCCCTTCACTTCCAGCCTGTGTGTCTTTACAGGTAGTGAGTCTCTTGTAGACAGCTCATAGTTACATTGGGTTTTGGGGGTTTTTTTAAATTTATTCTGCTAGTCTCTGTCTTTTGACTGGAAATTAATACTGTTTGCAGGCAAACCTGTTATTAATAGGTGAGGATCTATTTCTGTCATTTTGTTCAATGTTTCCAGATGGTTTTGTGTATCCTTAATCTCTTTCTTCCCTTTTATTGTTTACCTTTACAATTGGGTGGGTTTTTTGTAGTGTTCATTTTGGTCCTTTCTCTTTCCTTTTTGTGTAACTGCAAGTAAGTTTTATATTTTCTGTATTTCATGATAATAGATATTCTCCTCAGGCAGGCTGGTCCTCACGCACCAGTGGCGACTGTGGTTGGCCTGAGCAGACTGGTGTTCAGTCACCTAGGTGGCCTGCACAGTCAAGGGAAGTGACAGCAGCAGATTGTATGGGTTGGCTTCACATCCTTGAGCAGCATGCATGGTGCTAGTAGTGGCAGCAGGGGGGCGACCCACTCTCGGGTTCCTGGGTGCCATATGCAGGCACCTGAAGAGGAGACAGTGGGCTAGGCAGGACAGTACCCAGGCCCCAGATGACATATGCAGGTGGGTGATGGTGGCAGCAGGCTGGGCGGCTTGGACCTTGGGCTCCCCAAAGACAACACAGTCACTGGTGGCAGCAGGCAGAACAAGATGGCTTGCACAGGCGGTGGTACTGGTAAGCAGAACAGACTCGTTCCCAGACACCTGCAGAGTGAAATGAGCATAGCAGTTTCGGGCAGGGGCGACCTGTCCTCAGACTTCAACACCACATGCATGTGAACCAGTGTCAGTGGCGGGAGCTAGGGGAGGGGAATTGTTCTCAGACCCCGGAGGACTCATGCAGGTGCACTTCAGCCTGATGTTAGAGTGGGTGGGGTTGCTGTTGGTGGCAGTGGGCTCCGGCGGTTGTTTTTCAGGCTCTGGGAAGCACATACTTTGACTTTCTTTGGCCTGGGGACAGCCTCCCTAATGTACTGGACCACCTGCCTCCTGAAGTGAATACGTCCTGGGCTAGATTGCTGGGAGCCCAGCTGCACGTCTGGGTCCAGTCAACATCATGACACCACAACCCTTTGAAGAAGGTATCAGCAAGGCTCCAGGAATATGGGCATCAGGGCTGTTTGGCCAAGGGACAGGATTTAGTCTGGTGGGTGCTGCGTTCTCAATATGGTACCATGGTCAGGTTCTTGGATCTAGGGTGTTGAGTGGGACCAGCGTGAACGCCTTCTCTGAACATAGCAGTTGTATGGTTTCTAGGTGACAGTTGCTTATACCGGGCTCAGGGACTGCAGAGGCCAGAGGTTCTCCTGTGTCTTGGACTGTGGATGTCTAGAGGGAATGTGGATTGCCAGGAATCTCGCACATATCTTTTGCCCAAATGGGAGTCCCTCCCCATCCTCAAGCCAATCTTATTCTTTGTTACTTCCTTGCTGAATTCCAGTGTGTGCTCTCAGAGATTCTCTCTACAGTGTGTAGCTATCTACTCATAGTTGTGCTTTTTTGTAAGGAGGTGGGTGATTGGCCTGTCTAGTCAGTCGTCTTCCACACTCAAAGTTCATTTCCTCTTCTTTTTCCCTGTAGTACTAAAGGTTGCTTTTGTCTCCCTGATTAGGTTTCGTGAGGCTGCATTTAGCTAAAGCATGTGAAGTAGAACAAACATTTACTTGAAAAACACTCTACTAGCTATCATTTCTTTTTATTTTTATCCAGGTACCAGTAAAAAAGTTGATAATTATAACCTTCCTCGACTCTGCATCCGGAAGTCCTTTCCAAATAAGAAATGCTTTGTCTTCTGCCCACCTACTGACTGGAAGAAGCTTACCCAGCTGGAGACACTACATGATGATGAGGTGGACTCTGATTTTGTGAAACAAGTGGAAGAATTCTGTTCTCATATCTTCAGCCATTCTAAAGTTAAAACTCTTCCAGGAGGCATCAGGGTCAATGGGCCACGTGAGTCCTCTTCCACATCCTTCTACTCATTGTTAAGAAGACTAAGAGAGAATGGAATAGCATGCACTTAGTTTCAGCTTTAAGACATGCAGGGTTAACTATTAATACAGTTAAATTCTAACCATTTGGGCAAATATCTAATGCTTAACTTTAATCAAATCTTTGAATGGGAAAGACAGTGAAGCCCAACGTAAGGAAACTCTGTCCTTAATATCGTCCTAGTAGCCGGGCTCGGTGGCTCAGCCTGTAATCCCGCGCCTTTGGGAGTCTGAGGTTAGTAGATTGCCTGAGCCCACAGGTTCGAGACCCGCCTGGGCAACTTGGCGAGACCTCATCTCTACAATAAAATTTAAAAAATCAGCCAGGCGTGGTAGTGCATGCCTGTAATTCCGGCTACTCGGAAGACTGAGGCGAAAGAATCGCTGGAGCCCAGTGGGTCGATGCTGCAGTGGCTGGGAGCGGCCACTGCACTCCAGTCTGGGCGACAGAGTGAGACTCCAACTCAAAAAATATATATATATCGTGCCAGTAAGCTGGATTTACACTGTGAAGTTCACTCTCCAATAAACACATGTGTAGCTACTTAAATTTAAGAGGAAATAAAAATTCAGATCACGCAGCATCATTTCAAAAACTCAAGAGCTACATATAACTAGTGACTTCAGTAATGGACACCAAGCACATAGAACATTTTATATCTCAGAAAATTTTTTTTTTTGGACAACATTGAGTTGTAATGAATCCAAAGAAGCACTCCTTCCAATTAAAATAGTACTGTTTGCTCCACAAATATTAATCAAAGGCAAACCATGGGCATGATACTGAGGACAGATGATACAGACATAAATGAGAGAGATATGGTTTTTTTTCTTTTCTTTTCTTTTGGTTTCTTCTCAAGCAATGTTTGAGCCTCAAGTAGATACAAGCATTCTAAAAAACAGGTTTCCTTTATATAGAACACCTCTTGTGTGCACAAATATCACCAGGGTATATTGCCAAAGAAAATGTTCTATTTCAGTAGGTCTGAGGCAAGGCCTAACAATCGACATTTCTATGAGGCTTTCCAGTGATGCTGATGATATTGATGAGGCAAAAGATGATAAAAGAGAATTATGCAGAAGAGAGACTTCCTCACTCTATCTACCACAAAGAACATAATTTGTTTTCTATGTGTAGGTCTACAGAACCTGATACTAACTTATGTCACTGCCATCAAAAGCGGGGATCTGCCCTGCATGGAGAATGCAGTCCTGGCCTTGGCCCAGATAGAGAACTCGGCCGCAGTGCAAAAGGCCATTGCCCACTCTG
>NW_007249661.1:84880-90759 GCF_000164805.1 Carlito syrichta | reverse complement strand
TTTTTTTTTTTTTAATTTATAATTTTTTATTTTAAAGATGCAGTATACAATTCAGGGTTAGTTATACAGGTGTTCATTGTACAGGTGGCCTTGTTAATGAGGTATGTTCACTCCTCCCCCAGTAGATTACCACTAGCGCCAATCCTGCCTCCCCCAACCCACTCCCACCCCCACCACCGCAGTTTCCTGTGACTGCCAATCCTTTTCTAAAAGTATTATGATCATTGTTCAAAGACCACTTATGAGTGAAAACATGTGATACCCAGTTCTTTGTTTCTGTGTTAGATCATTCAGTATTATAGACTCTAAATTACCGTGAAGTTCATAATTTGGTCCTTCTTAATGGCTGCGTAATATTCCATCAGAACACCAGAGCTTCCAATCAAATTACATGCAGACGCTTATCAGACAGATTTGATGTTCTAACCAAAAGCAAAGAGAATTTTAGTGCTAGTTATCTTAAGCAGGCTTATGTTGAACCACATTTATTCCATGTGCAATCATTATTTCAACCTGAAAATATAAAGTTTACCTCTACAGGTTGACAAAAAGTTATCAATCCCTATTTTGAGATTCATCTCTAAGGAGAAAGTGACTTCTTAGAAATTTTGGGTCAAGAGAAAGAATATGGTCCTGCTGGGGTGCCTGTCAGATTTTCTAGGGGTCATTGACTTTTTTTTGTTAGAAGTCTGAGGTCAAGCTCATTTCCTTCCCCTGTTGTTCTTTTCACTTTGTTTTTATATCAAAGGCTCAGCTAGAAAAAAAGCGAGATGACTTTTGTAAACAGAATGAAAAAGCATCATCAGATCGTTGCTCAGCTTTACTTCAGGAAATGTTCAAGCCTCTAGAAGAAGAAGTAAAGGAGAAGATATAGTCTATGCCAGGGGGCTATCGACTCTTTATTCAGAAAATAGAAGACCTGAAGAAAAAGTATAATCAGGAATAGAGGAAGGGAATACAGGTAACCAACATTTATCATTTGATGATGGGAACTGATGATGTGCCTCCTTGAAAGGCTCATGTGACCAAGCATAACTGACACAGGTGTGCATTACTGCACATAGGTGTGCATAACATTCATGCTTTCATTCAATAACATGGACAGGGGGCCTTTTATACCAGACAGAGTCTATGTTCTCATCAAAGAAAGTGCAGGCAATTAACAGTTGAATGATACATTGAATTATCAGATCAACCACCAAGTTGTCATCATCCAAAATTACAATTCGATATTTTGCTCTGCAAAAGAGGGGCACCTGCCCATCTGTATCCCCTTTACAATCAGCCACCTCACCAGGAGCTAAGGGAGCCGAGAACACTCAGAAACAGTCCTTTGAAGTGGCGTAGGTATGAAGGGCACAGAAGGGAAGCTGGTGGCACTCAGAATGGTCCAGTGTTTAACATAACGTCATGTGCTTTCCTACAATGCAGCCTCTAACAAAACTAGTCTGTCTGATACCTCTGGTAATAGGATTTTCTACCTATATACCAAGAAGTTTGGGGAATCACCATAGTCTGGACGTGGTGAGTGCTCACACAGACTTCGAGGGGTTCGTACTGTGAGGCCAAATGTTCTTATGAGGTTGCCCAAATCAACAACAACAAAAAACACATCAGCAGGGCCTATGGCGGTTCCACGTGTGCAAAAGGTGTTCGTGACAGAATCTAGTGTGCTTTCCTTATCGAAGAGCAGAAAATCGTTGTGAAAGTCTTGAAGGCACAAGCACAGAATCAGAAAGCACATTAAAGAAATGAAGCATTTTTTTCTGTAATAAAAATGTAAAGACTTTTTTTTAAAAAAGGTGGCAAAACCCAATGATGGTTTCTTAAACAACAATGGTGATCTGTCAGCTTAGGTGTCAAATCGGCTTTAAAGGACAGCTGGGTCTAAGGTTTCAAATAATGTTATGATCGCTCTCACTGTTCGTTATTTCCTACACAGCTCCCATCCGTCCCCCCTCTATCACCATAACTATAATTTCCTCCCACAATGATGGCTTCATTCTCCATGAATCTCACTCCAGATGGGACCATGACACTAACAGGTTAAACTTAGAGCCTTGAATCTAAAACCAAGAGACCTCTTTTTAGGCCAACACCTACATGACACTCCTAAAAGGACAATGTGAAGTGAGGTTCTCAGATTGGAAGCCTGGAACATGCACCTTGTTCCTGTGACAGAAACTTGTGACCACCAGGCATGCCAGCACCAAGAAGAGCAATTCCTAGAGGAAAAGATGGTGGGCAGACAACAAAGAACAAGTGTTTACAGCCCTTGCCTACTGCTAACTATGTGTTCTCTGGGTCCTAAGGCTGAAGAGATTCTGCAGATATACTTGAAGTCCAAGGAGTCTGTGAGAGATGCGATTCTGCAGACAGACTTGAGTGTCTCAGAAAAAGAAAAGGAGATTGAAGGTAAGAAATGAGTCAAGAGATTAAACATCTTAAACACCCTTAATTTTAAGCCGGGCTCGGTGGCTCAGCCTGTAATCCCGCACCTTGGGAGGCTGAGGTGAGTGGATTGCTTGAGCCCGAGGGTTCGAGACCTGCCTAGGCAGCGAGACCTCATCTCTACAATAAATCAAAAAATCAGCCGGGCGTGGTAGCGTATGCCTGTAATTCCGGCTACTTGGAAGGCTGGGGCGGAAGGATCGCCGGAGCCCAGCAGGTCGAGGCTGCGGTGGCCAGGAGCGGCCACTGCACTCCAGTCTGGGCGACTGAGTGAGACTCCAACTCAAAAAAAAAAAAAACCCTTAATTTTAAGTCACCTGGCTGGGCAAACCTGCATCTTTAAACCAGTGCAAGAAGAGTAAAGATGTGTCTTACTTGCTGAAGTCATGTGTCAAAAGGGCATATGCCATCAGCAACAACAATAACAGGTAAGTGTACGAGGAAGAATGAGGCGACAAGAACACCCCACACACATTTTTTCCTCTTCCTTTTCCTCCACAGAGGAACGTGTGAAAGCCGAAGCTGCACAGGCTGCAGCCAAAATGGTGGAGGAAATGCAGAAGAAGAATGAGCAGATGATGGAACAGAAGGAGAAGAGTCATCAGGAACATGTGAAACAACTGACTGAGAAGATGGAGAAGGAGAGGGAGCAGTTATTGTCAGAGCAAAAGTTGATGCTGGCTCTTAAACTTCAGGTATCGAATTGCATCACCTGGAGCCTTCTGTTTTCCCGTTTCTCTCCATCCTCCCTGATCATAAACTTAGTGTGGCAGGGAAAACACGAAGCCCAGAGGAAGGGCCTTTCTTGTTCTCCTGTACTTTTAATTTTTGTTTTTTGCTTTGTAAAGTTAGGTGCATGGTTGCCACTGTTGGGGTGACCCTTTATGGGACGTATACGTATTTTTATCTTTATCCCACAGGGTGCCCCCTGCTATATTAAACTCCCCCTTCCCCTGTAGGTGGTCTGCCTCCCACATGGCACTGGAGACAATGTGACTAGGAGGAGGAGAACCATCACAGACCTTGTCAGTAGCTCTCACGTTCTCTCACATGTAGAGCAGGACGGCAACTCCAATACAAGCCTGGTTTGTCTGGCACGAATGAGGCCCTGTGGCTACAATGCCAGCCAGTCTGTCTCCTCACTCCCTGTCTGTCCCAAGAGTCCTCTGTGTGGCACCTCCTCCATCTCAGCTTGCTCAACCTGCTGGGGTCACTGGCTGCTGGGGCTCTCCACCTTGCTCTGCTTCGAGAGTTAGCTGAGTGCATCGGCCGGAATCTGTGGTTAAGAATTAGCGTCCAGATCTGGGCACCATGATTGCTCATTCCAATCACCAGTCAGCAGCAGAAGACTGGGGTGAGGAGAGAAGTGGGAGTGAGAGGCCTGGTGGGAGGTGGGTGTGAAGAGTGGAGTTGGGAGAAGTGAGCAAGGCCTCTTATGTACAATTTATGGCAGGGAAATCAAGACTAGTAATTTAGGTTCATCAATAGAGCCAGATCCATAAGCTGAAACTCCTTAGCTAAAACACCCAGAAGAAGTCATCACAGAGCTCAGATGCCCAGCAAATAGTATATTAGTATAAGGGTAGAGAAAATTTCAAGAAGAAATTAAATAATAAATCAATAAATGTGGAAGCAAGATAAATATAGAGATTTGCTTAATGCCGTACTTTCTTCAGCTTCGTTTGTTTCTTTTTAGGAACAAGCCCTACAAATAAGGGAGGGATACCAAATGGAAAATGCACGACTTTACAATGAAATACAGAATCTAAGTAGGAAGATAGAAGACTCAAATAAGTCCTGTACCATAATCTAAAGGCCAAAGAACAGAGCTTTCTTTACACCGTTACCCAAATGAAAAAAATGTAGAATTTGTAAAAAATGTCATTACACTTGATAATATAGTCATCCATCATAACAATAAACGTTTGTCAAGACATGCAGTACTATGATTGAAATCATGTCCACAATTCCTGAAAAGAGTATAATTGTATAACAAGGATGCATTTTCCTCTGTGCCAACAGAGGAGGGGTTATGAGCTGGTGCCACTCAGGAAAGTTTATTTTTCCAGGTGACCAGCAGTAGACAAATGGATACTAAGCAAAGTCTTAGCGACAAGTCTTGGGACCTACATGGGCACTGGTTTGGTCAATTGTATAATGGCCCCCAAGGTCAGGAACAACCATCCTAGCTTCTTAGTGAAAAGCAGGTACAGTCCTCCATTATATCGAAGTTACACAGCATGTGAGCAAGCATGTGATTTCTGGACACTGGCAATAGAGAGTCCTTACTGATGGATTTCAAGCTAAAGCAAATCAGTCTATACAGAAATCTAGAATCACTGTGTAGTCTCCAAAGGAAGATGGAAGAAACTATTAGCATGAGTGGGAACTGGGACATAAATCAATGGGCTAGCAAAGAAAGCTCTTCCTCCTTGTTCAATTCATCCAGATTATAACTTTAACAGGACACTTTACACGTTTCTACAATTAACGCTGGGTTAAACATAGTCATATGATAATAATATGCGTTGTATATTTTTTGTAATGTGAAATTTGCAAAGATGAAATTTAAATGATGATGGACAATATGTTAGAAAACTGAACTAATTTAATTATTTGATTTTTCTATTCCAAAAACTTCAGCAAGTCTTTTCCTATTTTTTTAAGTCTTATTTGAAATCCTGTTGATTATTTCCAAAAGAAAATAAAATATCTTGAATATTTTTGAAACCAATAAAATTAAGTTCTTGTTATTACTTAGTATGTGTAGATTTTATCCCAACTTTCAGAAGGGCCTAAATAAGCAGTTGATTTTTCTTACAGCAATCGAGGATTATTTTGAGCTAGAAATAAAGTGTGCTTCACTAGGTTTTTTATTTCTGATTGGATTTTCTTTTTCAGATTTTCGCCAAAAAAAAAAAAAGGTTTTAGTCTTCATAGCAATGAATAGGCTAGCTTTTCTGTAAAATAACAAGTAGCAACTCTTTGTGGCCTTGCTGGTCATACAGTCTCTGTATCAACTACTCACCTCAAGTTGGAATTGTGACCAGAGATAATACATAACAAATGAGTGTGGCTATGTTCCAATAAAACTTTATCTACTTTTTTTTTTAAAAAGGTGGTTTGCAAACTTCTACTTTATGGAGACATTGGTCAAAGCTTTGTATACCTGCTTAATGTTACTTACACTTATAAGAATCATACAGATTAGATTGCATATGTTAGAATCTTGAAATAATTATGTGGTGTTTCAAAATATTACATGATGAGAAAAAAGCAAGGAAGCAATGAATGCCATTCAATCCACATTAATAACCCAATCTTTTTTTTTTTTTTTGAGTTGGATTCTCACTCTGTCGCCCAGACTGGAGTGCAGTGGCTGCTCCCGGCCACCGCAGCCTCGACCTGCTGGGCTCTGGCGATCCTTC
>NW_007249661.1:78777-84852 GCF_000164805.1 Carlito syrichta | reverse complement strand
GGGCTCAGGCAATCCACTCACCTCAGCCTCCCAAAGGCGCGGGATTACAGGCTGAGCCACCAAGCCCGGCTCCAACCTTTTTTTAATTACAATAGTTCATATATTTATTCTTAAGCAAGTTATCAATAAAAAATTTAATACTAAAATGCCTTTACATAGAGTCTGCTGTTCATAAAACCTTTGTGTGTTTTTTGTTTGTTTTTAGTGTTTACACTGAAAAAAATCCAACCATCATAGTTGGATAGTAAACCACATTTACAAGAATCATGCTTTTGCCACGTTTAGTCACCGAGAGAGGGGTGGGGTCACGCCATTCGAACGCGCGCACACAGAGAGAAACGAGAAAGGACGAGAGGGACCCGCAGAAGAGGGACAAGAAACAAACAGGTGTCCAGAGCAGGGTCCTTCTTCCTTCGCTCACACATGCCTGGAGACTTGGGATTTAAAACAGCCTGAACTCAGCCGGGCTCGGTGGCTCAGCCTGTAATCCCGCACCTTTGGGAGGCTGAGGTGAGTGGATTGCCTGAGCCCGTGGGTTCGAGACCCACCTGGGCAGCGAGACCTCATCTCTGCAATAAATCAAAAAATCAGCCGGGTGTGGTAGCGCCTGCCTGTAATTCCGGCTACTCGGAAGGCTGAGGCGGAAGGATCGCCGTAGCCCAGCAGGTCGAGGCTGCGGTGGCCAGGAGTGGCCACTGCCCTCCAGTCTGGGCGACCGAGTGAGACTCCAACTCAAAAAAATAAATTAAATAAATAAAAAAATAAATATACAGTTTCAGAAATGTGCCCCAGGTGGCCCAGGCTTGGCCGTGTGGAGCTCCCAGCTCCCTCCCTGGCTACAGCGTCTCACCTGGCCCCAAGCCACACCGCCCGAGGCGCTCAGATACCACCTTGTGGAGATCTGGGCTCCCCTGCTGGCTACACTGATCTGCCCAGCACCCAGCCGCTGCCAGCCCCCTCCCTGGCTGGGGCGCCCAGCCCAGTCTCAGGCCACTGCAGCCCGTGGAGGCCCTCCATGCCCACCCCTCAGAACTACCGGCTCTATCATTGGCTGTAAGGCCCCGTGCATGGTCCAAAGTCGCTGCCAGTGCTCGCCCCTCAGAGCTCCAGGTCCCCACGCTGGGTGAGGTGCCCAGCCCTATCCAAGCTGCTGTCACCCAGGGAGGCCCTAGGCGCAGGCCCCTCGGAGCTCGGGGTCCCCAGCCTGGCTGAGGTGACCAGCCCCATCTCAGGTCGCCGTCGCCCAGGGAGGGTCTATGTGACCACCCCCTGAAGATACTAACTCCATCCCTGGCTGAAGTGCCCTGTGTGCAGCCCAAAGCCGCAGCCACCACCCACCCTTTGGATCTCAGGGTCCCCACTCTGGCTGAGGCACCCAACCCCATCTCAAGCCACCATTGCCCAGGGAAGCTCTAGGCGCCCGCCCCTCAGAGATACCAGCTCCATCCCTGGCTGAAGCGCTCTGCATGCAGCCCAAAGCCACAGTCACCACCTGCCCTTCAGAGCTCTGGGTCCCCACTCTGGCTGAGGCACCCAGCCCCATCTCAAGCCGCCATTGCCCAGGGTGGCCGTGGCACCTGCCCATCCGAGCTATGGGTTGCACCCCTGCCTGGGGAGCCCTGCCAGGCCCAAGGCCACTGCTGACACGCAGGCCCCCAGCACCGACGCCTCTGAGTTCTGGGCCCCCTACTGGGCTGAAGCACCCAGCCCCATCTTCGAGTCCCTGCCCCATGGAGGCCCCTGGCACCCACGTCAGGGCACCTCAGAGCTCCAGGACCCCGCCCAGGTGCCTCAGAGCTCCAGGTCCCCACCCTGCTGAAGCACCCAACCCCACCTTGAGCTACCGTGGCCCACAGAATCCCTACATGCCCGCCCCTCAGAACTATGGACTCCCCCCTGTCTGAAGCACCCACCAGGCACCAAGCCTCTACCGCCCAAGGAGGTCCAAGGCTCCTTCCCCGGGGAGCTCCCGGCTCCCTTGTTGGCTACACCACCCCACCCCTTAGACATCCTGACCACAACGTTGACCAGCAACACCCAGCAGTCTCACACTCCACCTCCCCCAACTTGTCCCTGACCACAGCAGGACCAGGGAACAGTTGGAGCTAGAGACCAGGCAGAGACCTGCATTGCCCCATGAGCTCCACCCAGTTCTGTGTATCCTCTAGCCTGGTACCTAAGAACAAAGAAAAAAAGGTGCAAGCTGCATGTGACATGCCAACCTACTACACTCAGCTGTCTCACACTCCGCCAACACCCTCCAGCTGGATTGGTGGCAGTAGAACCTGGGATCATCTGGAGCCCAGTGACCAAGCAGAGACCTGCAGTGACTCACCTACCCAGCTCTGCCTAACCTCCCACTTGGGAGCTAAGATTTCATGGTTTTATAAGGGAACAGTACATCTTAAGGAGGTTGGTCAGCTTGTGTGTTTGTATGATTATATGTCCTAGTTTGTTTGTTTTTGTCACTGTTTTTTGTTTGTTTGATTGTTGGCTTTATTTTTGTTTTCTCAGACTTCTGTCTTCAGGTCTATTTTCATTTATTATTGGGTACCTCTGTCTGTTCTCCCTTTTACTCTCCTGTCTCCAGCTTCCACTACCCCCTCTCCCTTGTTCATTTCTTTCCCTTTTCTGACATCATTTTACTTCCAGGGAGCAAACCAATACCCCCACTACATGAACAGATTACAAGGCAGTGGGAAACAGGATCCAGTGCATCCATACACCTGTCGGTGGATACTGGGATCTGCAGATAAATTTTGAATCACAGTTCCCCCCACCAAATAAATCTCAAAGCTGCAAAAGGTATAACCCTCAACCTACAGTCCAGTCTCAGAATTGAACAAAGCCAGAGGATTCACATAAGGAAAAAGAGGAGATTGAGCAAACAGAAGCAAAAAGAACCCCACCACTATGAACAACAGATTTAAAGAAGACAGAGGGAGGGGGGAGGAAAGGAAAAAGTGGGGAGGCAGATCTACACAATGAAGAAAAATCAAAAGAAGAAGACAGGTCTCACACAGACCCCTGGGAGATCAGATACTGAGAAACACAGGTCTCACACAGACCCCTGGGAGATCAGATACTGAGAAAACAGACTTTGGAATGCAAACAATGAAGAGCCCCCAGAATGACTGCTCACATGCTACAAATCCAGACATCAAGGCATTAATAGAGAGAACAAAAAGAATTGAGGAGAGACAAGAGGAAAATAGGAAGGAGTTGATAACTGACATAACAGCAGTAAAGATTACTGTGATTGAATAAAATATCAAACTAATAAGCATGGAAAGCAGACTTAGCCAAGCAGAAGACAGAATCTCAGAACTTGAAGACCAAAATATAGAACTAAACCAGACTGTCAAAAACATAGAAAAGAAGCTTAAAAAGACAGAACAAAACCTTCAAGAGATGAGCGATTACTTCAAGAGAACGAACCTAAGAGTAATTGGCCTTCCTGAGGCAGAAAGAGAGACAGAGACCACCCTGGAACAAACATTCCATGAAATTATTCAAGAAAACTTCCCTCACCTCATTAATGATGTGAAAATTCAAACACAAGAAATTCAGAAAGCCCCAGCAAGAAAACAAATAAGAACTCCTAGGCACATAATAATCTGCCTGAACAAAGTAGGTATAAAAGAAAAAATCCTCAAAGCAGCAAGAGAAAAAGGTCAGACTACCTACCAGGGAAGACCAATCAGAATAGCAGCAGATTTATCTACAGACACCCTTCAGGCTAGGAGAATTTGGAGTCCAATATTCAAAGATCTCAAAGATAAACAATTATAACCAAGAATAACCTACCCAGCCAAGCTAAGCTTCATCAGTGAGGGAGAATTAAAATCTTTCCCAGACATCCAATCCCTAAGAACTTATGCTGCCTCCAGACCAACCCTACAAGAAACTCTTAAGAAAGTATTAAACACAAAAGAAAAGGGAACAACAGCAGCAATGTTCTTAACAAGAGTGCAGGAAGAAGATTAAAAACACACATGAATCAACCCAAAAAACCAAAAGAAAGACAATAAACAAACAAGTACAACAACAACTCTATAATAACATCATAACAAAAATAAACCCTCAGATTTCAATAATTCGCCTGAAAGTGAATGGACTAAATGCACCACTGAAAAGACACAGAATGGCAAAATGGATAAAATATCCTGAGGCAATAATATATTGTCTCAAAGAGACTCATCTCACCAGAAAGGACACTCCCAGACTCAAAGTAAGAGGATGGGAAACAAATTTTCAGGTGAACAGAACAAAAAGAAAGCTGGAGTTGCAATTTTAATCTCAGACAAAATTCCCTTTAAGCTATCAAAAATAAAAAAGATGAAGAAGGTCACTATATAATGTAAAGGTACAATCCATCAACAAGAAATATCCATCCTAAAAATATATGCACCTAATATAGGGGCACCAATGTTTGTAAAGCAGCTTCTAGGCAAACTTAAAAAAGAGATTGACTCTAACACTATTATAGCAGGGGACTTTATACCCCGCTCACAACCCTGGACAGATCATCAAGACAAAAAAATCAGCAAGGACACCCAGAACCTCAATGAGACTCTTGAACAAATGGACTTAATTGATACTTATGGAACACTTCACCCAAAGACCACAGCATATACTCACCACCACATGGAACGTACTCCAAGATCGACCACATCATTGACCATAAAGCAAACATAAACAAATTTCATAAGGTTGAAATCTTGCCATGCACCTTTTCAGACCACAGTGGAATAAAAATAAATATCAACACCAACAAAATTTCCCCAAAGTCCACAAAGACATGGTCACTAAACAGCATGATGCTGAACAATGACTGTATCAACACTGAAATCAAAGAAGAAGTTGAAAGATTCCTGGAAGCAAATGAAAATGAAGAAACATCTTACCAAAACCTCTGGGATGCCATGAAATCAGCTTTAAGAGGAGAATTTATATCTCTACGAGCACACATCAAGAAAATGGAAAGATCACAAGTGGGGAGCCTAACAAACCACCTAAGGAGCTGGAAAGAGAAGACCACCAAAACCCCAACTTTAGCAGAAGAATCCAAATCACAAAAATAAGATCCCAAAAACAGGGCATAGAAGATAAAAATATCATAGAAAATATCAACAAAACAAAAAGCGGACTCTGAAAAAATTAACAAGATTGATGGGACCATAGCCAGATTGACAAAGAAAAAGAGAGAAAAAGCCCAAACAAACACAATCAGAAATACAAAAGATCAAATCACAACTGACCCCAAAGAAATACAAAAGATTATCAGAGATTACTATGTACACCTATATGGAAATAAACTTGATACCCTAGATGAAATGGAGGACTTTCTGACATCACACAACCTACCCAAGTTGAAACAAGAAGACATTGAGACACTGAATAGACCAATAACAACCCAGGAAATTGACTCTGTCATACGAAAACTACCTACAAAAAAAAAAACCCTGAACCAGAAGGCTTTCCAGCAGAATTCTACAAAACATACAAGGAAGAGCTGATACCAATCCTATTGAAAGTATTCCAGGCAATTGAATAAGATTTAATTCTCCCCAAATCATGTTATGAAGTTAACATCACACTGATACCCAAATGGGGTAAAGATTCAACAAAGAAAGAGAACTATAGGCCAATATCCCTTATGCACATAGATGCAAAAATCCTCAACAAAATTCTAGCAAGTCAAATCCAAAGCACATCTCAAAATTCATCCACCATGACCAAGTAGGCTTCATCCCCAGGATGCAGGGGTGGTTCAACATTTGCAAGACCATAAATGTAATTAAATACATCAACAGATGTAAAAGCAAGAAACACCTGATTATCTCATTAGATGCAGAAAAAGCTTTTGATAAAATTCAGCATCGCAGCCGGGCTCAGTGGCTCAGCCTATAATCCCGTGCCTTTGGGAGGCTGAGGTGAGCGGATTGCCTGAGCCCGCGGGTTCGAGAGCCGCCTGGGCAGCAAGACCTCATCTCTACAATAAATCAAAAATCAGCCGGGCATGGTAGTGCATGCCTGTAATTCCGGCTACTCGGAAGGCTGAGGCGGAAGGAT
>NW_007249661.1:5439-78757 GCF_000164805.1 Carlito syrichta | reverse complement strand
CCATCCCTTCTTGATAAAAACCCTCAAACACCTAGGCATAGAAGGAACATACCTCAAAATAGTAAGTGCCATCTGTGACAAACCTACAGCTAACATATTGCTAAATGGACAGAAACTGGAAACATTTCCCCTGAAAACTGGAACAAGACAAGGCTGCACACTCTCAACCCTCTTCTTCAATATTGTGTTGGAAGTCCAAGCGCAGGATATTAGGCAAGAGAAGGACATCAGGGGTATCCAAATAAAAAAAGAGGAAGTCAAGTTATCCCTCTTTGCTGATGATATGATCTTATACCTTGAAAATCCAAGAGAAAGTCAAAAACCTGCTTGCACTGATAAAGGACTTTGGCAAATCTCAGGGTACAAAATAAACATGCAAGACTCAGTTGCATTCCTATATAACAACAGCAAGCAGGCAAAGATCCAAATAAAAAACACAATCCCATTCACATAGCCACACACAAAAAAAGAAAGAAATACCTCGGCATCTTCCTAAGCAGAGAAGTGAAAGACCTGTAAAATGAGAATTACAAAACACTGCTCAAAGAAATCCAAGAAAACACAAACAAATGGAAAAATATTTCCTGCTAATGGAGAGGAAGAATCAACACAGTTAAGGTGTCCACCCGACCAAAGGCAATCTACAGACTCAACGCATTACCCATTAAGTTACCAACATCATTCTTCTCAGACCTGGAGATGACAATACAGAAATTCATATGGAAACATAAACAACTCCGAATAGCCAAAACAAACCTTAGCAAGAGAAACAAAGCAGGAGGTAACACACTTCCAGACTTCAACCTCTAGTATAAAGCTACAGTAATCAAAACAGCCTCGTATTGGTATAAAAATAGGCACATAGACCAATGGAACAGGATAGAGATTCCAGACGCCAAAGCCTCAATACCTCAACCAACTCATCTTTGACAAAGCCTCCAATAGCAACTACAGGGAGAGGAAAACCTATTCAGTAAATGGTGCTGGGAAAACTGGCTGACCACATGCAAGAGGAAACATGAAACAGGACCCCTACCTATCCCCATCCACAAAAATTAACTCTAAGTGGATCAAAGATCTAAACGTAAAACCTCAAACTATAAGAATCTTAGAAAATGCAGGAGACACCCTTATGGATTGGAAATGGCAACCAATTCCTATCTAGAACCCTGAAGGTCAATACCTTAAGAAATAAGGTAGACAACTGGGACCTCAGCAAACTGAAAAACTTCTACAAAACTAAAGAAACCAGCAAGAGAGTGGGGAGACAGCCCATGGAATGGGAAAAAAAAATTGCCAACAGTAAATCTGACAAATTCTTCACATCTAGGATTTACAAGGAACTTGAACGCACTGAGGAGAAAAAAGCAAACAATCCCTTTAAAAAGTAGACAAAAGACATGAGTAGACAGACACTTCTCAAAAGAAGATATACAGGCAGCCAACAGACACATGAAAAAGTGCTCAGCCTCACTCATCATCAGAGAAATGCAAATCAAAACCACACTGAGATACCACCTAACCCCTGTAACAATGGCCATCATTAATAAAACAAACAACAACAACAGATGCTGGCAAGGATGTGGAGAAAAGGGAACGCTTCCACACTGCTGGTGGGAATGCAAACTAGTGAAACCTCTTTAGAAGACAGTGTGGTGATTTCTGAAAGAACTAGAAATTGGCCTTCCATATGGCCCAGCAATTCTCCTATTGGGAATATACCCAGAGGAATTCAAATTATTTTGCAAAAAAGATACTTGCACACATATGTTTGTTGCAGCTCTACTCACAATAGCAAAAACATGGAACCAACCATTTTGCCCATCAAAGCTGGACTGGATAAAGAAAATGGCATACATATACACAATGGAATATTATGCAGCCATAAAGAAGGACAAATATATGGACTTTCCAGCAACTTGGATGGTTTTGGGGTCGATCATATTCAGTGATCTATCAAAGAAACAAAGAACAGAGTACCATATGTTCTCACTCATAAGCGCAACTTGAACAATTATAATACTATAAGAAAGCATTTGGCAGTAATGGAAAACTGTCAGGGGAGGGGAGGTGGGATTGGCAGTTGAGGGAAACTGCTAGGGGAGGGAGGGGCATACTACCTCAACAAGGGTACCTGCATACCTAACCCTGAATTGTGCCCCACATCTTTATAATAAAAAATAATAATAATTTTTTTTAAACAAAGAATTTTTTTAAAAGTATGAATTCTAAAATTATTTATGGGAGTTGAGCAATTGAGCTTATTATTTTTGAATTTGTTTTATGTTGAAAGTGGTCGTTGATCCTACCTATTGGGTTCTAAATTTTTTTTCTAATTAAGTGTAGAGTTTTACACCTTTCTGTTCAGGTATGTAGGCATGGATTCTGGTGACTTTCATAAAAGGGGGTAGGTGTGGGCTGCTTTTCTGAAGAGACAGGATAGAATTTTTGCTGTAACACTTTTCGGAGGAGTAACTTCTGGAGTTTAGAAGACATGAATTTTACCAGAAGACCAAAAAGACACAGCCCCAAAATTAAAAGTGGTAGAATGGTTATTCGGGGTTTTAGTAGAGGGAGAAACCAGGAAATAGAAATTGTCAACTCTGTTAACCACAGAAAGCAAAGAAATGTTGGCTTCTTGTTTAGCAGTAATTATTTATATGTGTTCTCGGAGGGTTGTAAGTTTTAATAATACCTAAATGAAAAGCACAAGCCTGTATAATAGCCCAATAATAGGAGTGACCCAATGGTGATACAGAAGTGGTTGCATTTACTTTTTTTAAAGTAGTTTTAGGAGGCATTTTTTTTAAAGCAATTTTAGATCTTCGACAGGTTCAGAGGTGCACTTTTCTCCTTTTCTAAGTCTGTTCAGGATGGTAATGTTGGGAATGTTGAGGGTTTGTTGTTACCATCCTGAAAAGACTTAGAAAAGTGTTTTATAGGGAGCAGAGGAGAGGGGGAAAAAGTATTTTATTTTGGACATATGTACCCAAGCATTTATTCTCTGGGATTTAACTGTCACGGGGGCACTTGGAAGTGCTGTTTAAGGCCCCACCCATATGGAAAGTCACTGATTTTAAGGAGTTTTTTTTAAATCTTGAGAAAGACTTGATTTTAAGATCTACCTGTGGAATGGGTGGAGTAGTCCTAAACAATGCCTGTTAAGTAGGGAGTTTATGGCATCTTTTTTTGGTACACAAAATATGGATTTTTTTAATTTTTAATTTTTATTGTAAAGATGTGGGATACAATTCAGGATTAGTTATATAAACATTGATCATGCAGGTACCCCTGTTAATGAGGTATGCCCCTCCCTGCCCTAGCCGTTTCCCTCAACTGCCAACCCACTGCTTCCCCCCACCAACAGTTTCCCATTATTGCCAATTGCTTTCTTATAGCATTATAATTGTTCAAGGTCCTCTTAGGAGTGAGAACATGTGGAATGCTGTTCTTTGTTTCTGTGATAAATCACCGAGTATGATCGACTCCAAGTCCATCCAGGTTGCTGCAAAGTCCATATATCTGTCGTTCTTTATAGCTGCATAATATTCCGTTGTGTATATGTACCACTTTTTTTTTTTCCAGTCCAGCTTTGATGGGCAACATGGTTGGTTCCATGTTTTTGCCATTGTGAATAAAGCTGCAATAAACATTCATGTGCAGATATCTTCCTTGTAGAAGCATTCTTTTTTCTTCACGTGCTTGCCAGCATCTGTTGTTGTTTGTTTCATTAATGATGGCCATTCTTACAGGGGTTTGGTAGTATCTCAGTGTGGTTTTGATTTGCATTTCCCTGATAATGAGTGAGGCTGAGAACTTTTTCATGTGTGTGTTGGCTGCCCATATATCTTCGTTTGAGAAGTGTCTGTCTATTCATGTCTTTTGCCCACTTTTTAAAGGGGCTGTTTTTTTTTTCCTTTCAGCACAGTTGAGTTCCTTGTAGATCCTAGATGTTAGGTCTTTGTCAGATATACAGTTGGCAAATACTTTTTCCCATTCCATGGGCTGTCTCCCTGCTAGCTTGATGGTTTCTTTTGCTTTGCAGAAGCTCATTAGTTTGATGAGGTCCCACTTGTCTATCTTATTTCTTAAGGTAATGGCCTTTAGGGTTCTGAAGAGGAATTGGTTGCCAGGTCCAATTTCCATAATTTCCTGCATTTTCTAAGATTCTTATGGTTTGAGGTTTTATGTTTAGGTCTTTTATACATTTAGAGTTAATTTTTGTGTTTGGTGATAGGTAGGGGTCCTGTTTCAATCTTCTGCATGTGGTCAGCCAGTTTTTCCAGCACCGTTTACTGAACAGTTTCTCCTCTCCCCAGTGGTTGTTGTTGAGGCTTTGTCAAAGATGAGTTGGTTGAGGAATTGAGGCTTTGCTTCCGAAATCTCTATCTTGTTCCATTGGTCTATGTCCCTGTTCTAGTACCAGTAACAGGCTGTTTTGATTACTGCAGCCTTATAGTAAAGTTTGAAGTCTGGAAGTAGAATCCACACTTCTTAAAAGGATATTGACAGAATAGGCAGATTAGACTAGGAAAACTTAAGGACTGTAAAAACACCCCAAGCTCATTGATTCCCACAGCAGCTGGTGCAAAACCATGCATGAAACAAGCAACCTAGCTATAGAAAACTTCACACCTACCTGTTAGATGCCTATGAGATGTAGCTAAAGAATTTGTAGTTTGTTTATCCAGGATGATTGTGGTTGAGTCTCAACCAGCAAGGCAAGAACTAGCTTAGAGAATGTGAGAGCATGTGCAACAATAACCAAGGTTAAACTAAGACAAGAGCCTATTTTTACCTTCATTTTAATACCATTAGCATAAATTATCTTAGGAGAGCCTCTCACTCCCATCATATACCTGAGGCCATGATAGTACTGATATGACCTTGTAAGGCCTGAAACTCCCCTGCCAAATGTGAGGACTAAATAACACATGAGATTACCCATTTCTAGGAAAAATCCATCTCAGAACCCACTAAGAATAAAAGTTACAGCTCAACAGTAGTTAAATACATAACATCAGCTTTTTGAAGGTTGTTTCTGTCTACTCTCCTCTCTTGAGAGTATGCTATCTTTCTCTTAACGAAGCTCCTGGCTTATCTCATGCCTCTGTGTGTCTGTTGCAAATTCTTTCCAAACATGAATGCCAGGACCCATCGTCAACCTATCTCCCACCAGGGGAAACACTCCTCCTGGTAATAGCTGCACGTGCCATAACATTGCCCGGGCAAATCAACAGAGGTAGACCAGGTGGAAGAATGTTGGGTCTAGAGGACTTTCAGGAATGATGGTTTATTTAATCCTCCTTAGATGCCTCTCATGTAGAGTTCTCTATGTTTATATTTTTGCAAATCAAATTCTTTTTCTGCTAGAACAGAAAATGATGGGATATTAGAAAAAAGCCAGCCTGGCGCAGAGGCTCAGCCTGTAATCCCAGTACTTTGGGAGGAAAAGGCAAGAGGATTGCCTGAGCCTGGGGGTTCGAGAACAGCATGGACAACTTGGTGAGACCTCATCTCTACAATAAATCACACAAAAATTAGCCAGCATGGTGGCATGCATCTCTAGTTCCAATTATTTGAAAGACTGAGGTGGAAGGATCACCTAAGCCCAGCAGGTCGAGGCTGCGGTGGCCATGAACATGCCACTGCACTCCAGCCTGGGTGACAGAGAGAGACTCCAACTCAAAAAAAAAAGGAAATAAACCAATTATGTAAGTAACTTTTCATTGTTTTCTGTTTCAATGTAAACCGCAACTCCAAGAAATCCCACAAGTTGCTTTAAATTGACCTAACAGCTTATTTTCTGAAAACCCTTTACACGAGACCATTTTAAACACAGTAACAAGAGGTGTGTGCAACATGAAGGTGGCCATGGAAAAAATATCCTATTTGATCATATTTGAGAATATCCACCATCTTTCTTTTGCTGTTGTTTTTCAAGAGTAGGTAAATACAGACAGCTCTTAAAATCTCTCTACAAACAACAGCTAGTTTTAGGAAGTCAAGGAGTTGTTGGTTAGAGTTTCAGCTGTGCAAGATGGAAAGATCCTACAGTTTGCTGCACCACAATGTGACTTAAGTACTTAACACTACTTAATTGTACAAGTAAAAGTGATCATGATGGTAAATTTTATGTTTAGTGTTTTTAAGCACAATTTAAAAGGAAAAGATCAGTAAACTGATCATGGAATTTAGATATGAATAGAAATATAGAAAACTTACCAAATAGTATTGAGACAAATGAAGCATTTTGAACAAATATGGCCACAAGCTGTGCTAAAAAAGGAAAGTGCTTAACTAAAAATAGTATCTAGAAGTCCATATATATTTACCCACATATACAGTACAATTGCTGGAGGCCAGCCCCTGCAGGATTTGAGGGTCCCTGGAAAGATATGGCGGTGTCGGCGATTCTGTTAGGAGGGATAGATATAAGGAAAGAAAGAAAGCGGGGAGAAAGAAAGAGACTGGACTCTGTCTAGTGCAGAAGCCCCTTTATTGAGAAATACAGAGGGTTTTCATCCCCTAATTTTGCACAGTCAGACTCACATGTCTTCTATGTGAACACAAAGCCAGGTGCATAGGGACGTCCCCCGCCCACCAGATGTTTCTTCAAGCATGAGGAAGAACAAACCCAAAATTGTCTTTCTGTTCCTTATGCTTGTCCCTCAGAAATACTAGTACAACTTCTAAAAATATTATACCATTCTATCAATAGTAATCTATATTTTATTTTATTCCATACACTTTACCTATGACTAACTTTCCTAATGATAAATAATCAATTCCTAAACTTAATCCTAACACACACAATGGAACGTAAACAAAATGATTAAAACCAGTTCTTGCATCATGTGGCCCAATCCAAAGGTCATGCTGGGCTCTCAGCACTAGGGCTCTTTGATGTGGTCCTGGCTTGAACCAGGACCTGTACGGAAGCCAAATCCGCAGTCAAAGGGAAATGGGAACAATGAGTTTCTCAAGTTAGCTTGTGTTCATCTCGGTCTTGGAGTTTTTATGTTTGAGCTAGCAGAAGGCTATAGTGCCAAAAAAAGGGAGAGGTAATGGGGTCAACAGCTCTCGAACACAGTCCAGTGGTCTCGGGGTCAAAATAGCCCTCCCTGATCCCTAACGCTCAGTGGGCCTCCATGGCCGGCTCTCAACATACAATTCCAGTTCTGGTGGACTTTCACAAAGTGAATTCTAATTTACACTCAGAAAAGTTGGTTAGTAATAGAAGTCAAAGCAATGCGTGGGAAAAGAACTCACTACAGTATTAAAACAAAAATAAACGGTAGTAATTTTATAATGTGGTACTGAGTTTACTGGAATAAACAGAAAACAGAACAAATAGTTGACTAAGAAAAAAATTAAATATGAATAAAAATAACTATCAGGCTGCATTTTTTTGTTGACACATAATTGTACATATCTTATGAGATGTAAAGAAACATTTTGAAACATATATACAATATATAATTATCAAATCAGGGTATTGAGTATATTCATAACCTCGAACATTTGTCATTTCTTTGTGTTGGAAACTTTCAAAACCTTCTCCTCTAGCTTTTGCAAAATAAAATATACATGATTATTAACTGCAGAACCTTACAGTGCTATAGACACTAGAACTTATTACTCCATCTAGCAGTAATACTGTATTGCATCCAACTTCTTCCATCTTCCTCTCTCTTCCACCCTTTCCAGGCTCTAATAACCAGAATTCTAATAATCTTTTCCATAAACTCAACTTTTTTTAGCTACCATATATGAGTAAGAACATGCAGTGTTTATCTTTCTGTGCCTGGCTTATTTCACTTAACATAATATTCTCTAGGCTCATCCATGTTATCATGAATGACAGGATTTTATTCCTTTTAATGAATCGTATTCCATTGTGTATGTATACCATACTTTCTTTTTCCATTCGTCTATTGATGAACATTTAGGTGGATTCAGAACCTTAGCTATTGTGAATCGTGCTGTGATACGCATGGGATGAAGATATTTCTTCGATATACTGGTTGCCTTTCCTTTGAATAAAGACCCAGCAGGGGAATACTGGCTCATGTGGTAGTTCCATATTTTGTTTTTTGAGAAAGGTCCATACTGTTTTCCACAAGCCTTTACTAATTTACATTCCCATTCACAGTGTATGAGAGTTCCCTTTTCTCCTCATCCTCACTAGCATTTAGCACGATTTTTTATCACTTTGATAATAGTCATTCTAACTGGGGTGAAATGAACATCATTGCGGTTTTGATTTGCATTTCCCTAATGATTAGTGAGGTTGGGCATTTTTCTTTCTTTAATTTTTTTTCTTTTTATTTTATTATTATTATTAAGTTAGAGTCTCACTCTGTCGCCCAAGCTGAGTGCAGTGGCACACTCAGGGGCACCCCAGCATTGTCCTGCTGGGCTCCGCTCCAGTAATCCTTCAGCCTCAGCCTTCCAAGCAGTTGGAATTACAAGTTCCCTCTACAACACCCAGCTAAGTTTTTGATTTATTGTAAAGACGAGGTCTCACCAGGTTGCCCAGGCTGATCTTAAACCTGTTTTGTTTTTTTTC
Organism: Carlito syrichta; assembly: GCF_000164805.1. Lineage (NCBI taxonomy): Eukaryota > Metazoa > Chordata > Mammalia > Primates > Tarsiidae > Carlito > Carlito syrichta. The sequence goes on along the minus strand of NW_007249661.1, from coordinate 70,185 downwards.
TGTAATTATTTTATTTTATTTGAAAAATGTGGAGTACAATTCAGGCTTATGTGTATATGTGATCATCGTACAGGCAAAGTGTGGGTGCCCTTATTGATGTTATGTGCTACCCTCCCCCACCCCCTGGCAGTGTCCCACAACTGCCAATACCCTTCTTATAATACTATGATAAATGTTCAGGGTTCACTTATGAGCGAGTACATCTCAGATCTTTGTTTTGGTGATAAATAATTGTATTATAGAACTAATTCCATCCAGGTTTCTGGAAAGGTCATAATTTTGTTTTTCTTTATGGCTGCATAATATTCCATTGTGTAAATGTACTTTATTTTCTTCATCCCGTCCACTTTCAATCGATAGCACAGTTGGTTCCATGTTTTTGCTATTGTGAATAATGCTGCAATAAACACGCGTGAGCAGGTATCTTTTCTATAGAGTGATTAGAGTTTCTCCTGGTATATTCTTAGAAGGGGGATTGCTGGGTCATATGGAAGGTCGATTTTCAGGTTTTTTAGAAATTGCCACACTGTTTTCCACAGGGGTTGTACTAGTTTATACTTCCACCAACAATGTAGAAGTATTCCCTTTTCCCCACATCCTCTCCAGCATCTGTTGCTGAGAAGTTCATTATTTTGTCCTTCTTGATGGCTGCATAATATTCCATCATGTATATGTACCACGTATTTTTATCCAGTCCTCTTTCGATGGGCAGTACGGTTGGTTCCATGTTTCGGCTATAGTGAATAATGCTGCGATAAACATGCATATGCCAGTATCTTTTTTCAGAGAGTGATTTGAGTTCATCCTAGTATATTCCCAGTAGGGGGATTGCTGGGACATATGGAAGATCGATTTTTAGATCTTTTAGGAATCGCCAAACTGTTTTCCACAGAGGATGTACTAGTTTACACTCCCATCAACAGTGTAGAAGTGGTCCCTTTCCCCGCATCCTCTCCAGCATCTGTTGTTTTTTGAGTTATTGTTGATGGCTGTCCTGACTGAAGTTAGGTTCTATCTAACTGTGGTTTTAATTTGCCTTTCTTTGATGATTAGTGAGGCTGAGCATTTTTTCATGTATCTGTTGGTTGCTCATATGTCTTCTTTTGAGAAGTGTCTATTCGTATATTTGCCCACTTTGTAATGGGGCTGTTTCTTTTCTTCTTTTTGGCACATTTGAGTTCCTTGTAGATCCTAGATGTTAGGCCTTTGTCAGATATACAGTTAGCAAATATTTTTTCCCCTATCTGTGACTGTCTCCCCACACTCTTGATGGTTTCTTTGGCTTTATAGAAGTTTTTCAGTTTGATGAGATCCCATTATCTGTCTTACCTCTTATGGCATGGGCATTTGGGGTTTGGATCAGGATATGGTTGCCAGTTCCAATTTCCATAAGGGTGTCTCCTGCATTTTCTTCTTTCACTTTCAATCTGACATATGTCCAAAATGAAAATGGTTTCAAGCTGTCGTGAATAGACACCAGAAATCTTTTACACACAACAAAACTGGAGGAGGGCCTGAGACTTTTCATGTATAAGAGGACTAATCAGACTTCAAAGTTATGGAGAGTAACAGGAAAGATATATAGCACCAGAATGTTTCATTCTGCTTTGGTAGAATATAGAGTCATTAGAGAATTCGCTTGACTTTCTGTTAATGGAATGATTTATCATTTGAGGAGTGCTCAAATCAACCAACTGTTTGGGCCCAATGGCCTGATAAACTGCTATCAAAAAGCCCTTAAACATCTGTAAATTGTATTTATAGGTCTGTAAAATGAAGATAATAATATCTACTTACAGGCATGTATTGAAGAATGACTTTTATTAATAGCAACATCTGTGAAGAATATAGCACAATGTCTACCATACAGTAGACACCAAAACCTTTTTTTAAAAAAATTTTTTTTAATTTAGAGACAAAGTCATAATCTGTCATTCAGGCTGAAATGCAATGACACAATCGTAGCTCACTGCAGCCTCAGACTCTTGGGCTCAACAATCCTCCTACCTCAGTCTCCTGAGTAGTTAGGACTTCAGACATGTGCCACCACATCTGGCTTATTTTTTAAATTATTTTGTAGAGACAGGGTCTTGCTGTCATGAATGATTTATTTTACTTATGACAACATGAACTCAGGATTCATCACTTTAAGGAAGTCTATGTACTATGAGATGAAAATGTGGTAATTATATGAATATATGTTCTTTTAGAGTAGAAATCCAAAAATGCCTAATTAAAAAGTCATTTTTCAATTATCAGTGAAACTAAAATTAAAAAGCCTGATGCCCCCTGTTAAGGAGATTGTGAAAGGCAGGATAAGCACATGGAGGAGTGGAAGAAAGAACAAATTCTCCCAGAGGTTAAATTTATAACATGTCTCAAAAATCTTTAAAAAGAGCATGACCTTTACCACCATGTTCATGAGTAGGGCTAGAGAGGGTGGAAGACCTGAATTCTGGTCAGACTCACCAGAAATGAATCTCCACAACTCAGTGTTGGAGAAGATGAGAAATAGCGGTAGCCTGCTCCTCCACATGGGATCTCATACCCCTGCATAGAAGATGCAAAAGGAGAAAGAGCCAGTTTTAGTGCATATCCACCAGTAATGGAACTTTTGTCAACCTGAACTGGAGATGAGGAAGAAGCAGGTAGTAGCTCCAGTGACACGGACTCCTGCTATTGAGGGTTAGAGGAGATCTTCTTGAACTGATGTTTCATTGTGATGCATGATCCTAGAAATTTGCAGAGACTTTAAATGGTTTAAATAATTTTGACAGAACTAAGGATACTACTTCCTGAAAAAAAAAGCTAAAAGACTAATTTAAAGTAGATTTAATATACATGAAGCTAAAGTATTAAGGAAGAGTTGGAATAAAATGCTTTAATAATATATGAGTAAGAAATATACCTGATTGCATATGCATGTCATGCATCATTTTAAATGTGTGTTACTAAGTAAACAAATAAATGCTTGAGTAATCCTTTTACTATTTTTTGTTTTACTGTAAAACAGAGCTAATACCACTTTTTTTGCATGTTAGTAGTCATGACTGAATTAGATATGTGACATATGAAGCTCTAAAAAAATCCCATAAAAAATAAATTATGCTATCATAAATTTTTTTAAATCTGTAAATATTTTTATAATTATTTACTCAGCAAACATAAAGGAAGCATACTGAGGTGATTCAAAAGAAAGCTTGAGATCAAGACTCTTCTTGGGCTCAGATGACTTCTAAGGCTATTGTTTTAGACAACGGGCAAAGTCTACCTATGCTCTGGTTTCTGGAAAATCATGAAGAAATATATGTTATGTGATTCAAGTTATATAATCCTGTAAAGCAGTCAACACCACTGAGCCTGGAACACGTGTAAAATACACAGAGTCCCCTCCTGAATCTATACTGGGCATTAGGTGCCAGGGGCTGGGTGTTCGTGAGTGTGTTAAACACTTTTCCTCACTTGCTATCCTCTAAAAGAACACCCACTTGCATTTGAAGTGGTTCTATTATTTTAGGAAATTAGACCCCAAAACTAATCCTCCTTCTTCCAGGATTCTCAGACTGACCCTCAAGCATAGAACACATTCCACTTCACTCAATATCTCATTGACTTTTTTTAAAACAATAGTCTCTAAGATCTCTTTCAATTTTAAAGAAACTTTGACGTTTCTGGTTGAGAAATCATGTGAAACTCTCCCTCCAGCAAACTGCAGAATTTCCTTTATGGTTGATGAGTCAATATCTTGAATAAAGTACTTTCAGTTTCATATTACTCTAAATCCATCACAGAGATTGCTTTACTTCTGATTAATTGGTCACTGACGAAATCTAGAAAGCCCATAACATTGGAGGGGTGAAATAAAAGTCCAAGGATTCAGTGAGAGAAAGAGGAGTAAGTGCTGGAAAGAACTCCCCTGGAACTGAGAAGAAAAAGAACAGTTAAGAACTCCTAGTACTTCTTATCAAGGCAGCTTTCTGTCCAGAGCTAACAGGTTTCAACTCAGGGACATGGAGATTATAAGGTTGGGGCAGAGATGAGAAGAAATTTATATGGGTCAGTTAGTTTTCTTAAAAATGACCAAGACTAATTAGCCTTTATTGAGCCTGAGGTACGACAAGTTAAGATGAAATCCAGGTATTATCAGTGGTGGTATGTCCCTAAGTGCCACTTCTGTGCCTGTGTTATATTAGGCCAGCATTCAGGGACCGGAGGTTGAAATGCACTAGGTGGATTGCCTTTACTTTTGTTAACATTGTCCGCATTGACCAGGGACAATAATATACTTATTGTCATTGGTGGAGCTTGCTCAATCCTGTTCCTACAGCACCTGAGAAATTGAGAGGGCTACAGATGGTTATTTTCATGAGACATAAGCAACAAGAAGTGAGTTGCAGATAAACAGCCCACAGACACTGTTAAAGACAATGAAGAAAAAACTGAAACCCAGAGTGCAAGATGAAGATTCATAAAAATATACTTTGTAATTCTACATTTGAACTTTGCTTCAGAGAAGATTGTTTCTGTTAGAAATAGTCCAGATTCACTAATTTCCTAGCGCCCTCTCACTCCCTGTACCTGTTTTGCTAAGGGTTTTTTTTTATCATAAAGGAATGATGGTTTTTATCAAATGCTTCTTCTGCATCTATTGAAATGATCATATGATTTTTGTTTTAAATTCTGTTTATGTAGTGGATCATGTTTATTTGCTTACATATATGGAACCAATCTTGCATCCCCGGGGTAAACCCCACTTGGTCATGGTGGATTATTACTTTTTATGGGCTGTTGAATTCAGATTACTAATCTTTTGTTGAAGATTTTTGTGTCTATGTTCATAAGGGATATCGGTCTGCAGTTTTCTTTTTTGTTGTGGTGGTGGTGGTATTTTTTCTTGACTTTGTTATCAGAGTGACACTAGCTTCACAGAGTGAGTTAGGGAGAATTCCCTCAGTTCAATCTTATGGAATAGCTTCAGTAAAACTAGTTCTAGTTCTTCTGTGAAAGTCTGGTAGAATTCAGCTGTGAGTTCATCGGGTCCTGGACATTTTTTTTTGTTGTCGTTGTTGGGAGAATTTTAATTACTGTTTCAATTTTGCCACTCATTATTCAGGGTTTTTATTTCTTTCTGATTAAGGGTGAGGGGATTGTATGTTTGTAACAGTTTATTCACTTCTTCTAGATTATTGTGTAGAGGTGTTCATAATAGTCTCGGATGATCTTTTAATGTCCATTGTATCAGTTGTAATGTCTTCATTTTTATTTCTGATGGAACTAATTGGAATCTTCTCTCTTCATTTCTTAATTAATCTAGCTAGTGATCTATCAGTTTTGTTTACCTTTCAAATAACCAACTTTTTATTTCATTAATCCTTTGTATTTTTTTATTTCAATTTCATTTAGTTTTGCTCTCATTTTTATTATTTCTTTGGGGTTTGGTTTGTTCATGTTTGTATAGTTCCTTGAGGTGTTGATATATGATCTTTCAGTCTTATGAATGCAGGCCTTAATTGTTATAATTCTCCTCTGGGACAGATTTAGTGTCTCAGTCTGTGATCCCAGTACTTTGGGAGGCCAAGGCAAGTAGATTGCCTGAGCCTGCAGGTTCAAGACAAGTCTGGTCAAGTTGGCGAGGCCTCGTCTCTACAATAAAATAAATTTAAAAGTTAGCTGGGCATGGTAACATGTACCTGTAGTTCCGGCTACTTGGAAGTCTGAGGCAGAAGGATCGCCAGAGCCCAGCAGGTCGATGCTGGGGTGGCTATAAGTGTGCCGCCACACTCCATCCTGGGCGACAGAGTGAGACTCCAACTCAAAAAATAATAATAGTTTCTCTGAACACACCTTTGACTGTGTTCCAGAGGTTTTGATAACTTGTTTATTGTAGTCATAAATTTCAAGGATTTTTTTTTGGTTTTTTTTTTTTTTTGAGTTGCAGTCTCACTCTATCGCCCAAAATGGAGTGCAGTGGCCGCTCCCGGCCACCGCAGCCTCGCCTGCTGGGCTCCAGTGATCGTTCCGCCTCAGCCTTCCAAGTAGCCGGAATTACAGGCATGAGCTACCATACCCGGCTGATTTTTTGATTTATTGTAGAGATGAGGTCTCACTGCCCAAGCGGGTCTCGAACCCGCGGGCTCAGGCAATCCACTCACCTCAGCCTCCCAAAGACGCGGGATTACAGGCTGAGCCACCGAGCCCGGCTATATAGGAATTTTTTAATTTTCATTTTGATATTATGGTTGACCCAAGGATCATTCAGGAGCAACTTGTTTAACTTTCATGTTTTTGTTTGGTTTTACGAGTTCTTCTTGGAGTTAATTTCTAGTTTTATAGCACTGTGATCTAAGAAGTTGCTTGATATTATTTCAATGTTTTTAAATTATTGAGACTTGATTCGTGGCCTATGATATGATCTGTCTTGAAGAATGTTCCATGTGCTGATGAGAAAAATGTATATCCTGTAGTTTTGGGGTAGAAAGTTCTATAGATGTCTGTTAGTTTCATTTGCTCTAGCGTCTGGTTTAATTCCTATGTTTCTCAATTAACATTCTGCCTTGATGATCTGTCTGTTGCTGTCAGTGGAGTGTTGAATTCTTTTAGTATTATTGTATTGCTGTATATCTATTTTGTTAAGTCTAGTAGAAAATGTCTTATAAAGCTGGGGGCTCTGGCATTAGGTACAGATATATTTTAAATTAAGTTCATGTGGTCAAGCATCACATTGAGATTCCATATCTCCTTGCTGATTTTTTGTATTGATGATCTGTCTAGGGTTATTAGTGGGGATTTAAGTCCCCAGCTATGAAAGTGTTAGAGTCAATATTTTTTTTTAGTTCACCTAGAAGATGTTTTATGAAAGTTGGTGCTCCTATTTTGGATGCATATATGTTTAGGATGGAAGTTTCTAGTTGATGTATTAAATCTTTTATCATTATGCAGGGTGCTTTCATTTCTTTTTAAACTTTTGATAGCTTAAAGAGTGTTTTTTTTTTATATTAAGATTGCAACTCCTGCTTTGTTTTGTGTTCTATTCCCCTGAAAAATTTGTTTTCCTTCCTCTTACTTTACCTCTGTGAGTGTCCTTTCTGGTGAGATGAGTCTCTTGGAGATAACATATTGTTGCATCGTGATATTTTATCCAATTTGTCATTCTTTGTCTTTTCAGTGATACAATTAGTCCATTCACATTCAGGCTAATTATTGAGATGTGAGAGTTATCTCTGTCATAAGTTTTTTATAGAGTTTGCTGCTGCTGCTGTTTGTTTGTTTATTTGTTTTTTGTCTTTCTTTTGATTTCTGGGTTGATTCATGTGTGTTTTCAATCTTTTTCCTGCATTCTTGGGAAGACTATTGTCATTCTTTCTTTTTCTTTCTTCTGTGTTTAGTACTTTCTTAAGTGTTTCTTGTAGATCTGGTCTGGATGCAATGTAAACTCTTAGAGATTGAATGTCTAATAAGAATTTTAATTCTCCATCGCTGATGAAATTTAGCTGGTAGGTAATTCTTGGTTGAAATTCTTTATCTTTGAGAATTTTGAAGACTGGACTCCAATCTCTCCTAGCCTGAAGTTTTTCTGTAGATAAGTCTGCTTCTATTCTAATTGATCTTCCCTGGTAGGTAATCTGATCTTTCACCTTTGTTGCCTTTTGGATTTTTTCTTTCATATCTGCTTTGTATAGGTGAACTGTTATGTGTCTTTGAGTTGGTTTTCTCCTTTGTTGTCATGCAGGCATTCTCTGAATCTCTTGTGTTTGAATGATTGCATCTATGATGAGATGAGAGAAGTTTTCTAATTTAATAATTTCATGAAATGTTTGTTCCAGGGTGGTCTCTGTCTCTATCTGCTTCATGAATTCCAATTAATCTTAGGTTTGGCCTCCTGATATAATCACTCATCTCTTAGAGGCTTTGTTCTCTCTTTTTAAGCTTCTTTTCTATGTTTTTAACAGTTTGGGTTAGTTCCATAATTTAGTCCTCAGGCTCTGAGATTCTTCTGCTTGGCTGATTCTGCTTTCCATGTTTATCAACTTGGTATTTATTTCATTTACTGTTATCAGCTCCTTCATAATTTCCTCTTGTTTCTCCTCATTTCTATCTATTCTTTCTGTTAATATCTTGATATCTGGGTTTGTGGATTGAGACCAGTCATTCTGGGGGTTCCTCATTGTTTGAGTTCTGAAGTCTGTATTCTCAGTTGTTGTCCTCCCAGGGATCTGTATGAGACCTGTATTCTTCCATTGGTTTTTCTTCATTTGTGTAGGTTTTCCTCCCCTAACCTCCTCCCCTTTTTTATTACCTCTTCTTTAATTCTGTTGTTCAGTGTTGGGGGGATGGCTTTTACTTTTGTTTGCTCAATCTCCTGCTCTCCCTTATGTAGATCTTCTGGCTTTGTTCAATTTTGAAGCTGAACTAGAGGTGAGGGTTTTTGCACTTTTGAGACTGAGTTAAGGAGGGAGTTGTGACCACTTCCCACTGCCTTACAACTGTCCATGCAGTAGGGATGTATATTTGCTCCCTGAAAGCAAAATGAAATAAGAAAAAAGAAAAGAATGGATAAAGGAAGGAGGAAAATGAAAGAGAGGTTAAGAGAGAGAAGAAGAAGGAAAACACACAGATATACCAACTAGCAAATAAACAGAGAAACAAAGACAGAAAAAGCAAAAACATACAGACAATCATACAAACAGACAACAAAAAAAACTCTGTTGTTGTAGTAACCTCAGAAATACACAAACAGAAAATCTAAAAAAAATTAACAGAAACAAAGCAAGTGCAAAAATATAAACAAAAACAGAAAGAGAGAAGAAAAAGACAAAACAAAAAAAAAAACCTGCTCTGTGGCCATTTCTGTAACTCCAGGTTCCTTTCAGTTGCTGCCACCACATTAGGGAGTAGCTCTGGTCTCCAGCCTGTCTCCTCTACTCTCAGTGCAGGCTGATAGGGTTGCTCTCAGTGTGGGTCAGATGCCCCATGGACTACTGTGGGAGGAGGATGAATCAAGTCCAGACTCACCTGACTCATCTGCTGCTGCCGCTGAGTCTCCCACTCAGATCTGACATGTCTGTGCCTCTTCTAGTATGGGGTGGGAGCCGTCTGTCTCTCCAAGTCTAATAAGGAGATAGCCTCTGGGTCCCAGGTTGGAGGCTGGACAGACCTGGGTGGGGCAATGCAGTTCTCTGCCCAGTACCAGGACAGAGAATTTGGCACTGATTGTCACCTCCTCACCAGCGGTGGGGCTCTGTTCCAGATTTCCACATCCTACCTTCTCCACATTTCCTGCTACTAGTGCCTGGTCTACTGCCACAGTTGATGACATGGGCCAGGTGCCACATGGTGAGGAGCAGCTGTTCTCTGCTCTCTCTTCTCAAGAGAGCCCTGAGAACAGTAGAAAATCCTGCATGCTGGGACTCCAATCTCAGGGAAGTGGTGGGTTGCAGTCACCTCTGGAGGAAGCCCCAGGTGCATGAACCAAAGTTTCCCTTCAGATGGACTTTCACTCACCCCCAGCACAAACCCAGTTATGCAGACAGTCTTTATGGAGACTCACTTTTACAGAGACTCTCACACTCCCACCCAATCTGTCACCATCTTGCCTCCAATCCCTATTTATCTCTTTGTTGCACTATGTGGCTATTATCACTTCTTTGATGAGTTGCAGGACATGCTGCTTGTCCTGTTCCTCTCTGAAGGGCTGAAGAAACTCCCTCTGTCTTGGTTTACTCCATAGGAGAAATATGCTCTCGCAGCCTCATGTCAGCCATTTTAATCCTATCTCCTGCTTACTTTGACATCTCCATGTCCTCAGACAACTTTGATTCTTCCTTCTGAAAATTCCTTCCCTGAAATCCTTGGCATGACACTAACCTCAATCATTATCTTCTTGTATAGAAACTCTCTCTCCTTTCCAGTTTCCTGTCCTCGTCTTCCCTCTCCTATTTCTCTTTCTCCTCCTCTACCAATGGGTAAACAGAACAAAACTGAAAACTAAAAGCATATGGCTGGATACACAAGTATTTTATTTTAATAGCCTCCTTCTCATCATTTTGCCTGCTGATCTTCTAATCCATATATCATCACTTTTTTTGGCAGCATTCAGTATTTGAAATTGTGCACTTATACTTCCACTGAGTTGTAGGCTTATTTATTGTGAAACTATGAAGCTTAAGTTTCAAGGCCACCCTCTTGAAAAAGTCCCTTCAAAACCCTAAGAGTCCTAGCCACGTGTTTCACATGGTCATATAGTTTTTAAAAAGTGTCCAAAGTAAGCTCTGTTGGTTATCCTTCCAGAATGGCAGTGTAAAAAGTTTTTTACTGGCTTCTCCTTCCAGAAAATCAGCATAACTCATTTAAAAATCTTTGGACTACATTTGTACATCAAACAATGAAACATTTATTCATGAGGTTCTTCACTGCAAGAATTAATGAATAAATATTGAATATTGAATTCCCTACATTTAGCCAGGATGCAAATAAAAGTGCTGCATCCCATCAAATTTTCCATTTGATATCATGTGTAAATTTTTAAATAAGAATGCAAAAGAAAATAAAAGTTTTGCACAATATATTAAGTAGATGATTTGGATCTTGGGAGAAGTTGACTGTTATTAGTCACTGCTATACCAACACCATTGTAATAAACTACTTTAATATGACTTCCATAACTTTCTCAGATGACACAGATTCTATATCATCTATCTTGCTGACACAAAAAAACCGCTTTAGGCCACGCTGGGAAATTTTATGATTCTACGTTTTGAATGCAAAAGACTGAAAATGCTAATGTATTTTACCTCTTCTCTCACAGACAAGGGAGTGCCCTGGACATGGCCTCAGAGATTCACATGGAAAGACCAATGTGTCTCATTGAGAATGCCCAAGGGCAACTGGAGGTTAATCCAGAAGCTTTGGAGATCCTGTTTAACATTATGCAGACTGTGGTAGTGGTGGCTATTGCAGGCCAGTACCGCACAGGCAAATCCCACTTGATGAACAAGCTGACAGGGAAGAAGAAAGGTAACTGGCACCAGCAAAGCTCAGATGATCCTCTTCTGTCCACCCACATTGTCAACATCCACTATGGGGATATGAGGAGAGAAAGTTAGAGATGGGGCTTACTATGGTTTTTATAGGGTTTGTTTGTTCCCTCCAAATCTGATGTTAAATTTGATACCTAATGTTAAGGGTGTAGACCTAATGGGAGGTGTTGGGGTCATAGGGGTGTGTCTTTCATGAAAGGCTTAGTTCCATGTTTGCTGTAATCAGTGAGTTCTGTACATTTCTGAACGAGCTGGTTGTCACAAAGAGCTTGGCACATCCATCCCCTCTTTCCCTTGTTTCCTCTCTCACCATGTGATCTCTACACACTTGCTGCCTTCACCTTTCACCAAGAATAGAAGCAGTCTGAGGCCCTCGCCAGATGTTGATGCTAGTGTTGGGATTCTTGTACAGCATGCAGAAGCAGAACTTTAAGCAAAACAAACCTCTTTTATAAAAATAAATTACCTAGTCTCAGCTATTTCTTTATAGTAACTCTAAACAGTTCACAGTTGAACTTTTTATCATCACTCTATTCTATGGGATAAGAGTCAGCTCCCTAACTCTCCTTACTATGTCTTACCTTTTCTTTTTAAAGCAATCATGGTTCCTTTTCTAGAAAGAGTAAGGCAGTAATAAAAATAAATAATGTAGGGCCAGATGCGGTGGTTCAGACCTGTAATCCCAGCATTTTGAGAGGCCAAGGAGAGAGTATTATATGAGCCCAGGGGTTCAAGAGCTGCCTGGGCAACTTCGTGAGACCTTATCTCTACAATCAATCAAAAAATTAGCAAGGCATGGTAGTGTGCACCTGTAGTTCCAGCAACCATGAGCATGCCATGCCACTGCACTCCATTCTGGGTGACAGAGTGAGACTCCAACTCAAAAATAATAATAATTATGTCGAGTAGTCTACAAGCCATCAAATCAGATGTCTTTCTAATTACTATGTCTTCCTTAATTTCTTTCAACATTACCTGGTAGTTTTTGCTATACACGTTTTCACCTCCTTGGTTTAGTTTATTTATATGCAGTTTGCTATTTTGATGCTCCTGGAAATGTGATTTTTTTTCTTAATTTATTTTTCCAATTGTTCATTATTAGTGAATAAAAATGCATTTGATTTCTGCATGTTGACTGTGTATGCTGCAAATGTACTAAACTCATTTATTAGCTCTAACAGTTCTTTGGGGGAATATATGAGGTTTTCTATATCTAAGACCAAGTGATCTATTTGCAAATAATTTCACTTCTTCCTTTACAGTTTATATGCCTTCTATTACCTTCTCTTGCCCAATTCCCCTGGGTAACACTTCCAGTACTATATTGAACAGAAGTGGCAAAAGTGGGCATCCTTGTCTCATTCCTTATCTTAGAGAAAAAGTTTTCAGTCTCACACTTTTGTGTAGGATGTTGGCTGTGGGTTTTTCATATATGACATTTGTCATGTTGAAGTAGTTTTCTTCTATTTCTAATTTATTGATTGTTTTTATCATAAAAGGTTGTTGAAATTATTCATGTATTCTATATTCTTCTTTCCCCATCTTCCCGATTTCAAATAAGATCAACATTAGTTGTGTTTTTAGTTATCTTTCCTAACTGTAATTATGCTTTTATCTCAATTGCAGGCATCTCCTCCTATTAAAATTCCACGCCCACTCATCTCCACTTCACTCACTTTCAGGCTTCTCTTTGGGTGCCACGGTTCAATCTCACACCAAAGGAATCTGGATGTGGTGTGTGCCTCATCCTAAGAAATCAAAGCACACCTTAGTTCTTCTTGACACCGAAAGCCTGGGAGATGTAGAGAAGGTAAAAAAGGAGAATTTAATTTTGGAATAAGCTCTACATATCTGGATATTCTGTAGGCTGTTTAGTTTTTGTTTTTGTTTTTTTCCTTAAATAGAAGCTCACACTTAACTATAATATGTTTTTTCATTCCATATCACAAGGCCAAATTTACCAACAAGAGATTGCTAAAGACAAAATCCTAACTGAAAGTAATGGTGATCAATAGATAGTATTTAAACTAACAGCAGAATTTAAGCTATATGAGTAAAATTGCCTACTGAAAGTGGACTGGATTTAAAAAATGTGGTACTTATACACAGTGGAGTATTATGTAGCCATAAAGAAGAACAAAATCATGCTCTTTGGAGAACATCATACTTAGTGAACTATCACAGAAACAAAGAAGTGAATATCACATGCTCTCACTCATAAGTGGATCCTGAACACTAATCACATTAGCACAAGGAAGGGATTGGCAGTAACTATACTGCCAGGAGAGGGAGGGATGTGGGAGGTTATGTGACACATGACAGTACAAAGAGTACCTGCTTCACTACCAGAGGGAGTGGGCTGATTAGAAGTCCAAATTTCACCTGCTTGTAGCCTACTTATGTAGTTAATGCTCACTAGTGCCCCACATCTCTATAATAAATAAATCATTTTTAAAATTATGCAAAGCCCATGGCTTATGAATAATCATTTAGGTTTATTTATACATCATTAGTCTAAAAAATTCTAATTAAATAAGCATAGTTTTACCACTGCTGATTTTAAAACACGGCTGACTCAGTTGTGTTCTGATTCCCAGGGCAACAAGGATAATGACTCCTGGATCCTTGCCCTGGCCATCCTCCTGAGCAGCACCTTTGTGTACAATAGCATAGGAACCATCACCCAGGATGCCATGGACCATCTGCAGTATCCTTTCATGGTCCAGATGAGCTCCAAAGTCAGAGGGACACCCGTATTAATAAACCAGCTGCCTGACTGTGAATCCTGGTAAACTTAGCTCAAGAAGAGAAAACATGAAAAATAATTCAAGCACAGGAGAAAGATCCCATTACCTACTATAGAGACACTTAGGTTAAGAACAAAGGCAAAATGAAGGTTTGGGAATAATGTGGAACTAATATGGGATGGGAGGCCCTGTTCATTTTTGCCCTTTTCCTTAGTAAGCTGCTCAGCTACGTGACAGAATCCGAGCAAAATCCTCACCTAATGAGAATGAGGTTGAGGATTCAGCTGACTTCATAGGCTTCTTCCCAGAATTTGTGTGGACTCTGAGAGATGTGACTCTGAAGTTGAAAGCAGATAAACAAGCCCTCTCAGCAGACGAGTACCTGCAGAATTCCCTGAAGCTAAAGCCAGGTAACAGAGACTTGGTTCAGGAACACAGCGGGGAGAATACCTAGAATTACGTAGTATTTTTTGAGAGTTGCTTGCTTACATTTACAGCTTTCTCTTTTAAGTCACCAGGCTGTTCCTAAGAAGTAATTTCCATTTAGTATCTGGTTTTAAAAATTTATTTTTAGGCCGGGCTCGGTGGTTCAGGCTGTAATCCCAGCACTTAGGGAGGCCGAAGAGAGTGGATTGCCTGAGCCTGCGGGTCCGAGACCAGCTCAGGCAACTTGGCAAGATCTCGTCTCTACAATAAAATAAAATAAAATAGATGGGCATGGAAACACACATCTGTAGTTCTGGCTACTCGAAAGGCTGAGGCGGAAGGATCGCTGGAGCCCAAAAAGTCAACACTGGGGTGGCCATGAGCATGCGTGCCATTGTACTCCAGCCTGGGCGAAGGAGTGAGACTCCGACTAAAAAAAAATTATTTTTAATTGCATTATTCCTTTGATGTAAAGACAAAATCTTTGTGTATGTTTGTTTGTTTGTTTTGTTTGGAGTTGGAGTCTCACTCTGTCACCCAAGCTGGAGTGCAGTGGCACGCTCACAGTCGACCTGCTGGGCTCCAGTAATCGTTCCACTTCAGCCTTCCAAGTAGCCAGATCTATAGGCATGTACTACCATGCCAGGCTAATTTTTTATTTATTGTAGAGACAAGGTTTCGCCAAGTTGCCCAGGCTGGTCTCGAACCCGTGGGCTCAGGCAATCCTCTCACCTCGGCCTCCCAAAGACAAAATCGTTTTTCCTTCCATTTTTAGTTGCCATACAATAATTGTACATAGTTATGGAATACATAGAGTGGTATTTCAATAAATGTATATAGTGCATAATTACCAAATCAGTGTAATCAGTCTATCACCTCAAACATTGATCATTTCTTTGTTTTGTGAACATTCTAAATCCTGTCCTCTAGCTTTGTGAAACCATATAATAAATTCTAGTCAGCCATATTCCCCCTACAGTTTTTCGGAACACCAGAAATCATTTCTCCTACCTATCTACAACCTTGTATAAGTTAACCAACATCTCCCCATCCTCCATACCCTGCAACCCTTTTCAGCCGACAATACCCACAATTCTACTCTACTTCCATGAGCTCACTTTTTCCCCTCCCACATATGAGTGAGAACATGCAGCATTTATTGTTTTGTGTCTGTCCTATTCTACCTAACTTGATATCTTCCAGGCTCATCCATGTTGCCCTGAATGACAAGATTTCATTCTTTTTTATAGCTGAGTAGCATTTTATATTTTCTGTAATGATTCATCTGTTGATGCACATATAGGTTGATTCCGTGTATTTGCTATTGTGAAGAGTGCTGCAATAAACATGGAGGTGTTCGTATCCTTTTGATATGCTGATTTCCTATTCTTTCAATAAATATCCAGTGATGGGATTGTGGTGATATGACTAGTTTTTTGAGAAGCCTACATACTCTTTTCCATAATGACCGAACTAACTTACATTCCCACCAATGTATGAGAATTCCATTTTCTTGCATCTTTGCCAGTATTGGTTGTTTTTTTGTTTGTTTGTTTGTTTGTTTGTTTTGTATTTTTGATATTAACCATTCTAACTGAGGCGAGATGATATCTTGCTATGATTTGGGGTTATTCTGTTTTTTTGTATTTCTCTGAAAACAGTAATGTTGAGCATGTTTTCATATATGAGTTGGACAATTGTATGTCTTCTTTTGAGTAATGTTTGTTCAGTTCCTTGATTACTTTTCTTTTTAAAGAGACAGAATTTCACTCTGTCTCCCAGGCTGGAGTGCAGTGACATGCTCATGCATGGTTCACTGCAGCCTCAAACTTCCAGGCTCAAGCGATCTCCAGCCTCAGCCTCCTGAGTAGCTAGGACTACAGGTGTATGTCACCAGCCTCAGCCTCCTGAGTAGCTGGGATTATAGGATCATGCCACCATGCTTGGATAATTTATTTTTTATAGGGACCACCATGTTACCCATGTTGGTCTCAAACTCCTGATCTCAAGCAATCCTCTAACTTCAGTCCTCCAAAGTGCTTGTATTACAGGTGTGAGCCACCACACTCATCTTTCGCCCACAATATTTTTTTTTTTTTTTTGAGTCAGTCTCACTCTGCCTCACAAGCTGGAGTACAGTGGCACGATCACAGTTTTTACAGCCTCAAACTGCTGGGCTCAAGCATTCGTTCTGCCACCACCTTCCAAGTAGCTGGAACTACGGGTGCACACCACTGCATCAGGCTAATTTGTTTTTTGTTTTTATTACAGAGATGTAGGGTACAAGTGAGGATTAACTACATAAGTTCGCTGCATGCAGGTAAAGTTTGGGCTTCTAACTGACCCTCACTCCCCCTGGCAATAGACCAGGTTCCCTTTGTGGGTTGTCACCAGTACTTCGCTCTCTCCTCTTCCTCCCTCCCTCCCCTAGAAATGTCCAGCAACTACCCATCCCTCTTTTGTGCTAATGTGACTAATGTTCAGGGTCCACTTATGAGTGGTTAATTTTTTTATTTATTGTAGAGATGATGTCTTGCCAAGTCGACCAGGCTGGTCTCAAACCCCTGGGCTCAGGCAGTCCTCTCACTTCTGCCTCCCAAAGTACTGGGATTACAGGCATGAGCCGCTGAGCCTGGCCTCTTTGCCCACTTTTTGATGGGTTGGATTTTTTTCTGTGGAGTTTCTTCAACTCCTCATATATTCTTAATATTAGACCTTTGTCAGATTAACAGTTTGCAAATAATTTCATCCATTTTATAGGTTTTCTCATTATTTTGTTGATTGTTTCTTTTGCTGTGAGGAAGCTTTTGGGTATAATTTAGTTGCATTTGTCTATTTGTGTTGCCTGTGCTTTTGAAGTTTTAGTCATAAACCCGTTGCTTAGACCAATGTCCTGACATGTTTACCCTATGTTTTCTTCTAGTAGTTTTATAGGTTCAAGTCTTATGTGTAAGTCCTTGGTGCATTTTCAGTTGACTTTTTTACATGGTGAGAGATAGGGGTCCAGTTTCATTTTTCTGCATATGAGTATCTAGTTTTCCCAGCACCACTTATGAAGAAGGTGTCCTTTTCCCAGTGTATGTCCTTGGTACTTTTATAAATTTTAAAAAATCAATTGGCTGTAGATACTAAGAGGACCCAAAAAAACCCAAATTATCTTCTGGAGGGCAGACCCCTTGTAGTACAGACTTCCTCCACTAGGTGTTTTAGGACTTCCTGCACTAGGTGTTTTAGGAACCCATTGGTGTTAGTGTACCAGCTAGCGTTGTTGTGAGAGGCTGCATTCAGCTTCAGTGAATTTTTTTGTGGGGATTATTTCAATGTGTTTGCCTGTTTCGTGACGGGTGACTTACGAGTGCACCTGCCCACAACTGTGCTGAGTGTTTAGCAGTTTTTGACTAAAATCAACATGACCCCCATGCCCTAACCTTCCTATTCTCCTGATCTCACACTGAGCGACTTTTTTGTTTGGTTCCCAAATGAAAAAAAAAAGTCCTCAAAGGGAAACATTTTGCCAATGTGAAGGAGATGAAACAAAAGATGGCAAAATAGAGTCAGGCGTGGTGGCTCAAGTCTGTAATTCCTGCACTTTGGGAGGCGGAGGTGAGAGGATTACCTGAGCTCAGGGGTTTGAGACCAGCCTGAGCAACATGGCAAGACCTCGTCCCTACAATAAATCAAAAACTTAGCCAGGCCGGGCATGGTGGCACATGCCTGTGGTTCCAGCTACTTGGAAGAATAATGCAGAATAATCACCTGAGTCCAGCAGGTCGCGGCTGTTGTGGCAGTAAGCGTGCCACTGCACTCCTGTCTGGGTAACAGAGTGAGACTCCAACTCAGAAAAAAAAAAGCACTAAAAGGCATCAAAATTAAGTTCAAAAACTGTTTTGAGCAGTGGAAAAAGTGTTTCAGTAGGTGTATTGCATCAAAAGAGTACTTTGAAAGTGACAAGTTTAAATATGTAACAGAAATACACAATTTTTAATAAATAAATTCTGGGTTTTGGGGATCACCTTGAATATGTGGTTTTATTTACAGATTTTTTATTCTGTTGATTACTTGGAATTTTGTTGTTATTTTTCCATATGAATTTGTAGGATTCGTTTTCTATTTCCATTAAGAATATCTTTGACATTTTGATAGGAATTGAATTGAATCTGTAGATTGCATCAAGGAGTATAGACATTTTAACACTATTAATTCTGATTCGTGAGCATGAGTGTCTTTCCAATTTTTTATATCCTTTTCCATTTCTTTCATGTTTTGTCATTTTTTTAAAGGAGTTTATCATCTCATTGGCCAAATTTATTCCTAGGCATTGTGGTTTTTTGTGTGTATAGCTATTGTAAATAGGATTATTTTCTTGATTTCTTTATCAGTTCCTTATTGATTTACATGAAGCTACTGATTTTTTTAATGTTGATTTTGTAGCCTAAAAATTTACTAAATTTGTTTATCAGTGCTAAAATTTTTGGTGGAGTCCAGGTTTTTCTATATATAAGATCATGTTATTTGCAAAGATGGACAATTTGACTCTCCTTTTCCATCTAGATGACTTGCATTTCTTTATCTTGTCTAGCTGATCAGACTAAAACTTCTAGTACTATGTTAAATAAAAATGATAAAAGGCATTCTTACCCTTTTCCAGTTCTAGAGACAGTGCTTTGAGTTTTTCTCCATTCATTATGATTTTAGCTGTGGGTCTTATGATGTTGATGCCAAATTTGTTGAGATTTTTTTTTCATGAATGGATGCTGAATTTTTCTGAGACTATAGAGATAGTCACACGATTTTTGTCCTTTTTTTCTGTTGGTGTGTGGTATCAGATTTACTGATTTGCATATGTTAAAACATTTCTGCATTCATGAGACAAATCCCATTGGCTCATGTCATATTGTCCTGTTGAGGTGTTGTTGGATTATGTTTGCTAGTAATTTGTTGAGAACTTTTGCATGTATGTTCTTCACGGATTTTGGCCTAGGGTTTTCTTTTCTTGTTGTGTCCTTGTCTAGTTTTGGTATCAGAATAATGCAGGCCTTGTACAATGAGTTAGAAAGAATTTCCTCTTCAATATTTTGGGAATACTATTTTTTAACTTTTAATTTTTTTGTTTTAAAGATGTGGGATACAATTCAGGGTTATGTATACAAATGTTCATTATGCAGGTACCCCTGTTGATGAGGTGTGTCCCCAACCCCTGGCAGTTTCCCTCAACTGCCAATCCCACCCTCTCTCCCCTGGCAATTTGCCACTACTGCCAGTCCCTTTCTTATAGTATTATGATAATTGTTCAAGGTCTGCTTATGAGTGAGAACATATGGTACTCTGCTCTTTGTTTCTGGGATAGATTACTGAATATTATAGACTCTAAATCCATCCAAGTTGCTGCAAAGTCTATACATTTGCCCTTCTTTATGGCTCATAATACTCCATTGTGTATATGTACCACATTTTTTTATTCAGTCCAGTTTCGATACCAACATGGTTGGCTCCATGTTTTTCCTATTGTGAATAGTGCTGCAATAAACATGTGTGTGCGGGTATCTTTTTGGTAGAATGATTTGAGTTCCTCCAGGTATATTTGGGAATAATTTGATAAGAATTGAAGTCAGTTCTTCTTTAAACTTTAATGTTACTCAGCAGTAGAACCATCTGGTCCTGGACCTTTCTTTTTCGGGAGGCATTTTATTATGGAGTTAATCTTATTACTCATTACCAGTCTATTCAGGTATTCTATTCTATTTCTTCCTGGTTCTATCTTGGTAGATTATAGGTCCAGGAATTTCTATATTTCCTGTGGACTTTTCAATTTGTTAGCATATACTTGTTCATAATAGTTTCTAACGATCCCTTGTGTTTTTGTGGTATCAGCTATAATATCTCCTTTTCTGGCCCTGATTGTATCTGTTTGGGTATTCTCTCTTTTTTTCCTTGGCTCGTCTGCCTAGTGATTTACTGATTTTGTTTATCTTTTCATAAAATCAAATTTTCAGTTTGGTAGCCTTTGGTATTGAGTTTTTTCATTTCTATTTCATTTATTTCTGCTCCAAGCTTTTTTATTTTTCTTTTCTTTTACTCATTTTGAACATGGTTTGAACTTGCTTTTTTAGTTCCTGAGGGTGCATCAATAGGCTGTTTACTTGAAATGGGTCTCCTTTGATATAGGCATTTTGTGCAATCAACTTCCCTCCTAGCACTACTTTTGCTATATTCCATTGGTTTATCATGTTGTGTTACCATTTTTGATTGCTTTGATAAATAATGCTTTTTTATTGACACATCATTTAGAGGCATGTTGTTTAATTTCCCAGTGTTTTTACAGTTTACAAAGTTCCACTTGTTACTGATTTCTAGTTTTGTTTCATTGTGGTCTGATAAAATATATAAAATAATTTCAATTTTTTTTAAGTGGGAAAGCAAGATTTATTGAGAGCACAGAAAACCTCCCACAGCAGGAGAGGACCCAAAAGGGTTGCACCAATTTCAATTTTTTAACAATTTTTTGAGACTTGTTGCCTAACATATAATCTATCCTGGAGATTGTTCCAGGTGCTAATGAGAAAAATGTATATTCTGCAGTTGTTGGATGATGTTTGATAAATATGTATTAGGTTCATTTTGTCTGTAGTATAGGTTAAGGTTAGTGTTCCTTTTTTGATTTTCTGTTAAATGATCTGCCCAGTGCAGACCATTTAGTCCTCACTATTGTTGTATTGAGGTCTGTCTCTCTTCTTAGGTCTAATACATTTGCTTCATATATCTGGTGTTCTGGTGTTGATGCATACATCATTGCCGTATTCTTTTGTTAAATTGATACCATTGTTACTAAATAACTGCCTTGTCTCTTTTTACATTTTATTTTACTTAAAGTCTGTACCATGTATTTATTGTAAGTATACCAACTCCTGTCCGCATTGGGGTTTGTTTGTTTGTCTGTTTTTCCATGGAATATTTTTTGCTATTCCTTCACTTCCAACCTGTGAGTCTTTACAGGAAAAGTGAGTTTCTTGTAGGCAGCTTATAGTTACATCTTGTTTTTTGTTTTGTTTTGTTTTTTAAATTCATTCAGCCTGTCTATATCTTTTGACTGGGGAATTTAAACTGTATGCATGCAAGGCTGTAATGGAGAGGTGAGGATCTATTTCTGTCATTTTGCTGATTGTTTCCAGATGGTTTTATATCCTTAGTTTTTTCTTCCCCCTTTTACTGTTTACCTTTACAATTGGG
This sequence comes from Carlito syrichta, assembly GCF_000164805.1. Classification (NCBI taxonomy): domain Eukaryota; kingdom Metazoa; phylum Chordata; class Mammalia; order Primates; family Tarsiidae; genus Carlito; species Carlito syrichta. Next base: position 48,749 of record NW_007249661.1, on the reverse strand, counting down.
TGGATTTTTGGAAGCGATAATTTTGGTCCCTTTTCTTTCACCTCTGTGTATCTGCTCTACAAGTAAGTTTTATGTTTTGTGTATTTTCACGATGTAAGATATTGTCCTCAGGCAGGTTGGTCCTCAGGTACTAAGGGTGACTGTGGGAGGGGTGAGCAGGCCAGTCCTTAGTCACCCGGGTCACCTGCTCAGGCAAAGGGACAGCGGCAGGCTGTGTGGGTTGTCTTCACACCCTTGAGCAGCATATGTGGTGCCAGTAGTGGCAGTAATGGTGGCGGCCCACCCTCGGGTCACTGGGTGCCATATGCAGGCACCTGAAGAGGAGACAGTGGGCTAGGCAGGACAGTACCCAGGCCCCAGATGACATACGCAGGCGGGTGATGGTGGCAGCAGGCTGGGCGGCTTGGACCTCAGGCTCCCAAAAGACACACACAGTCACTGGCGGCAGCAGGCAGAACAGGATGGCTTGCACAGGCACAGGTAAGCAGAACAGACTCATTCCCAGGCACCTGCAGAGTGATCCTGGGCATAGCAGTGGTGGGCAGGGCCAACCTGTCCTCAGACTTCTAGACGACATAGCAGTGGCAAGAGCTGGGGGAGTGGAATCTCAGACCCCCAGAGGACTCACTCAGGTGCACCTCAGCCCAGTGGTAGAGGGGCTGGGGTTGCTGTTGGTGGCAGGGGACTCCAGCAGTTGGCTTTTAGCAGTTGGCTGGAAAGCACATGCTTTCACTTTCTTTGTCCAGGGGACAGCCTCCCTAATGTGCTAAACTACCTGTGTCCCAAAATGTAGGCTACTTCCTAGGCTAAGGTGCTGAGTACCCAGCTGCACGTCTGGGTACAGCCAGTATCATGGCACTGCAGCCCTTTGAGTTGACCTGGAGGGGGCAGAAGGGCATCAGCTAGGCTCCAGGAATATGGAAATGCAGGGCTGTTTGGCCAAGGGATAGAATTTAGACTGGTGAGTGCTATACTCTCAATATGGTACCATGTCCTGGTTCTTGGGTCTAGGGTGGTGAGTAGGACCACTGTAAACTCCCTCTCTGAACAAGGCAGTTGTGAGGACTCTAGGTGGCTCCCTATACTAGGGCCAGAGACTCGAAGGACCAGCAGTCCTTCTGTGGCTTAAACTGCAGGTATCTGTGGAGGGAATGCGGACTGCCAGGGGTCTCACACTTACCTTTTCCCCAAATGGGGAGTCTCCCCATCTTGAAGCCAGTTCTATTCCTTGTTACTTCCCTGCTGAACTCCAGTGCTCTCTCTCAGGTGCTCTCTACAACGTGTAGCTATCTACTCATAGTTGTGCTTTTTTGTAAGGAGGTGGGTGATTGGCATGTCTAGTCAGCCATCTTCCACACTCAAGGTTTGTTTCCTCTTCCTTTTCCCTGTACTATTAAAAGGTTGCTTTTATCTCCCTGATTAGGTTTTACGAAGCTGCATGTGGCTAGAGCATATGAAGCAGAACAAACATTTATTTGAAAAATCTTTACATGTTACATTAACAATCTGCCAAATATAACTCCTTTTTTATTTTTGTCCAGGTGCCAGTAAAAAAGATGAAAATTATAACCTGCCTCGACTCTGCATTCGAAAGTTCTTTCCAAATAAGAAATGCTTTATCTTCTACCCGCTTACTGACTGGAAGAAGCTTGCCCGGCTTGAGACACTACACGATGATGAGCTGAACTCTGATTTTGCGAAACAAGTGAAAGAATTCTGTTCTCATATCTTCAGCCATTCTAAGATTAAAACTCTTCCAGGAGGCATCAGGGTCAATGGGCCTCGTGAGCCCTCTTCCACATCCTTCTACTCATCGTTAAGAAGACTAAGAGAGAATGGAGTAACATGCACTTAGTTTCGCTTTAAGACATGCAGGGTTTACTGTTAATACTGTTGCATTCTAGCCATTTGGACAAATATCTAATGCTTAACTTTAATCAAATCTTTGAATGGGAAAAATAGTGAAACCAAAGTAAGGAAGCTCTGTCCTTAATTTCGCCCTAGTAAGCTGGATTTACATTGTCAAATCCAGTTGTCAATATACACATGTGTGGCTGCTTAAATTTAAATACAAATGAACTAAAATTAAGAGAAAATAAAAATTCAGATTGCACAGCATTATTTCAAAAACTCAAGAGATACATATAACTAGTGGCTTCAGTAATGGACACCAACCACATAGAACATTTTATTTATTTCAGAAAGTGTCTTTTTGATAACATTGAGTTGTTATAAATAAACCAAATGAAGCACTCCTTCCATTAAAATAGCACTCTTTGTTCCACAAATATTGATGAAAGGCTAACCATGGGCATGATACAGAGGATAGAGGATACAGACATAAGTGAGAGAGGTATGACTTCTTTTCTTTTCTTTTTTTTTGGGGGGGGGGAGTTTGGTTTCTTCTCAAACAATGTTTGAGGCCCAAGTAGATACAAGCATTCAACAAACACAGGCTTCCTTTATATAGGACACCTATGGTGTGCATAAATATCACCTCAGTATATTGCCAAAGAAAAGGTTCTGTTTCAGTAGGTCTGAGGCAAGGCCTGACAATCTGCATTTGTGTCAGGCTTTCCAATGATGCTGATGATATTGATGAGGCAAAAAGATGATTATAGAGAATTATGCAGAATAGAGACTTTTCCTCTAACTACCACAAAGAACATACTTTGTTCTCTATGTGTAGGTCTACAGAACCTGGTGCTAACCTATGTCAATGCCATCAAAAGCGGAGATCTGCCCTGCTTGGAGAACGCAGTCCTGGCCTTGGCCCAGATAGAGAACTCGGCCGCAGTGCAAAAGGCCCTCACCCACTATGACCAGCAGATGGACCAGAAGCTACAGTTGCCTACGGAAACCCTCCAGGAGCTGCTAGACCTGCACATGGCCAGTGAGAGACAGGCCACTGAAGTCTTCATTGGGAGTTCTTTCAAAGACATAGGCCAAAAATTTCAAAGGGAATTAGCGGTAATTTTTCTCCCCTTCTTATAAGAATTAGTGTTGTGGAAAGCAAAGTAGTATGAGAAGATGAAACGAGTATTTATTTTCATAGAAGCAGTTCTTATTAGCTTCTAAAATGGTGATAACTACATATTTGTAATCATATTTTTTAAAGCAGGATTTATTGAGAGGACAGAAAAGCTCCCACAGTGGGAGGGAACTCGAAGGGGTTGTCCTTGTAATCATATTAATCTGAAGAACCAACTGTATTATTGCAGATTCCAAGTTTTGAAACATCTTCCATCATAAATAAATTGTTCTTTAATGCATTTTCCATTAATGCATACAACTGAACATCGGAGCTTCTAATCAAATTACATGCAGACTCTTATCAGACAGATTTGATATTCTTGCCAAAAGCAAGGAGAAATTTGGTCCTAGTTATCTTAAGCAGGCTTATGTTGAGCCACACTTATTCCATATGCAACCATTATTTCAACCTGAAAGTGCAAAGTATGCCTCTAAAAGTTGGCAGAAAGCTATCAATCTCTACTTTGAGCTCCATCTCTAAGGACAAAGCGACTTCTTAGAAATTTGGGGTCAAGAGAAAGAATATGATCCTTTTGAGGGGTCTGTCAGATTTTCTAGGGGTCATTGACTTTTTTGCTGGGAGGGGAAAATATTTCTAGGAATTCTGAGGTCAAGCTCACATTCTTGCCCTGTTGTTCTTTTCACTTTCTGTTTTTACATCAAAGGCCCAGCTCAAAAAAAGCGAGATGACTTTTGTAAACAGAATGAAAAAGCATCATCAGATCGTTGCTCAGCTTTACTTCAGGAAATTTTCAAGCCTCTAGAAGAAGAAGTGAAGGAGGGAATTTATTCTAAGCCAGGGGGCTATCAACTCTTTATTCAGAAAATAGAAGACCTGAAGAAAAAGTACAGTCAGGAACAGAGGAAGGGAATACAGGTAACCAACATATATCATTTGTAACATATATCATTTGGAATACAGGTAGCCAACATATATCATTATGGAAACTGCTGATGTGCCTCCTTGAAGCACCCATGTGACCAAGTGTAACTGCACACAGATGTGCATTAGTGTCTGCATAACATTCTTGCTTTCATTCAATAACAAGGACAGGAAGCCTGTTGTACCAGACATATTCTAGGTTCTCATCAAAGTGAGTGCAGGCAATTAACAACTGAGTTATGCATTGAATTATCAGACTGACCACAAAGTTGTTATTATCATTCCACAATTGCAGCTTGATATTTTGTTCTGCAAGAGACAGAAACCCAATGATGATTGCTTAAATGAAAGTGGTAATTCATCAGTTTAGGTTTAAAATTGGCTTGAAAGGACAGCTGGGTCTAAGATTTCAAATAATGTCCTGATCTCTCTCACTGTTCATTATTACCCACACAGTTCCCACCCTTCCCCTCTCTATCTCCATTCTTCTTATTTCCCTCCTCAATGATGGCTTATTATCTAGCAGACTCACTCCAAATGGGACCATGGCACTAACAGGTTTAAACTTAAAGCCTTCTATCTAAAATGAAAAGAGAATCTCTTTTTAGGCCAATACCTACATAACACTCCTAAAAGGACTATGCGAAGTGAGGTTCTCAGATTGGAAGCCTGAAACATGCACCTTGTTCCTGTGACAGAAACTCTTGACCACCAGGCATGCCAGCACCAAGAAGAGCAATTCCTAGAGGAAAAGATGGTGGACAGACAACAAGGAGCAAGTGTTTACAGCCATTTCCTACTGCTAACTCTGTATTCTCTGGGTCCTAAGGCTGAAGAGATTCTGCAGACATACTTGAAGTCCAAGGAGGCTGTGAGAGATGCGATTCTGCAGACAGACTTGAGTGTCTCAGAAAAAGAAAAGGAGATTGAAGGTAAGAAATGAGTCAAGAGATTAAACAGCTTAAAAGCCCTTAAAAGTTCAAGTCGCCTGACCAGGTAAACCTGCACCTTTAAACTAGAGCAAGAAGAGCAAAGATGCGCCTTACCTGCTGAAGTCATGTGTCAGCAGGGCATATGCCATCAGCAGCAACAATAACAGGTAAGTGTACAAGGAAGAATGAGGTGACAAGAACACCCCACACACATTTTTTTCTTCGTTTTCCTCCACAGCGGAACGTGTGAAAGCCGAAGCTGCAGAGGCTGCAGCCAAAATGGTGGAGGAAATGCAAAAGAAGAAAGAGCAGATGATGGAACAGAAGGAGAAGAGTTATCAGGAACATATAAAACAACTGACTGAGAAGATACAGATAGAGAGGCAGCAGTTATTGATGGAGCAAGAGTTGGTGCTGGCTCTTAAACTTCAGGTATTCAATTGCATCACCTGGAGCTTTTGGTTTTCCTGTTTTCTCTCCATCCTCCCTGATCACAAACTTAGTGTGTGGCAGGGCAAACACGAAGCCCAGAGGAAGGACGTGATTTGCTCACTTGTGCTTTTCAATCCCTGTCTGTCTGGCATGAACTGGGCACTGCCTATGTCTAGTCACTTAAAGTTTTTTTATTGGCAGTTGTGTCACATTCAGTCCTTTATCAGTATATTCTTCACTTAAAGGTAGCTATTATCTGCATCATAAAAATGTCTTATCTGCATCTCTTGCTTCATATCATGTGAAGCAAAAACTATATCCCTATTACTTAGAAGAAGCAGAGATTCAGAAAAGACTAAGTAAATTTTATAAGTTCACACAGCCAGTGAGATATTTGAGGTATCTTCATCACTTGGTATAATCCACCTCTTTTTTTTTTTCTGTTACACTTGGTTTGACTTTAGCACTAAGAGAACCTTTATGAGCGGAAGTACTTCATAATCCTTACTTCTGTGTGACAGCCAACCATTCCCGCCTGTTTTTCATGCCCCGCTCCCAGTTTGTGTTGAGTTGGGAGCTCTGTGCTGAAATCCAGTATGTTCAGTCTGGGACTCTGATTTACTAAACTATCTTCTGCTATTCCTGAAACCAAGTTGTGGTGAGTTAGATCAAATTTCCTGACTAGAATTCAGATGCCTTATCAGTTTTTGAGAATACTTTATTTCTGTATGCGTATATACATAGTAATATGTGTGTAGTTGGATGTATGAAAAAGTCTATAGTGAATTGATAAGATGTGAATTCAAATATTTGATTAAGATTGCCCAAGAACTGTGTACAATTTTTCTTAGAGTTGTGGGGTACAAGTGAGGCCCTATCACATAAGCAAGTTGCATACAGGTGTAGTTTGGGCTTCCAGCTGGCCCTCTCTCCACTGATAGTGAAGCTGGTACCCAGTGTGTTACCACATATCCCCTCTCCCCCTTCCCTCACTCCCTTCCCTGTCAGTGTCCAGCTTAACCTACCCTTGTGCTCATGTGACCATTGATCATGGCCCACTTAAGAATAAGAACATGCGGTATTCAGTTCTTTGTTTTTGTGACACTACACTTAGTATGATGGTCTCCAGCTTATCCATGGTGCTGCCAAGGCCATGATTTTGTTCTTCTGTAAAGTGCATGATATTCCATCATGTATATGTACCACATTTTCTCTATCCAGTCTGCTTTCAATGAATCTGGGTTGGTTCCATGTTTTTGCTATTGTGAATAGAGCCACAATGAACATACGTGTGTGGGTGTCCTTTGGGTAAAGTAATGTATGTCCTTCTGGCTGTATTCCCAGGAGATAAATTGCTGGATCATACACAAGTTCAATTCTTTGAGAAGTCACCACACTACCTTCCATAAAGGTTGAACCAGCCTACATTCCCACAAGCAGTGTAGAAGCATTCCCTTTTTTCCACAGCCATCCCAGCACCTGTTGTTTATGACCTCCCCCCGCTTTATTTTATTTTTAAAATGTGGGGTATTAGCTGGGCTCAGTGGCTCAGCCTGTAATCCCGCGCCTTTGGGAGGCTGAGGTGAGTGGATTGCCTGAGCTCGCGGGTTCAAGACCCGCCTGGGCAGCAAGACCTCATCTCTACAATAAATCAAAAACTCAGCCGGGCGGGGTAGCACATGCCTGTAGTTCCAGCTACTCAGAAGGCTGAGGCGGAAGGATCGCCGGAGGTCAGTAGGTCGAGGCTGTGGTGGCCGGGAGCGGCCACTGCACTCCAGTCTAGGTGACAGGGTGAGACACCAACTCAAAAATAAAAAATAAAATGTGGGGTACAAGTCAGGATTAGGTATAAAGGTGGTCCACACACAGGTAAAGTTTGGGCCTCCCACTGGTTCTCACTTCCCCTGGTTTAGGATCAGGTACACTTAGTGATGTTGTGTGCCCCATTCCAACCCCGGCAGTGTCCCACCACTGCCAATCCCTCTTCTGTAGTATTGTGATTGATGTTCAGGACCCACTTATAAGCAAGAACATGTAGTATTCAGTTCTTTGTTTCTGTGATAGACCACTGAGTATGATGGACACTAAGTCCATCCAAGTGACTGTGAAGTCCATAGTTTTGTCCTTGTAATGGCTGCGTAACATTCCATTGTGCATGTGTACCACTTTCGATGGTCAGCATGGTTGGTTCCATGTTTTTGCTATTGTGGGTTTTTTGACTTTTTAATGATAGCCATCCTTACCAGGATTAGTTGGTATCCCATAGTAGTTTTGATTTGCATTTATCTGATGATTAGTGAAGCTGAGCATTTTTTCATGTTTGTTGACTGTTTGATGATTAGTGAAGCTGAGCATTTTTTCTTGTTTGTTGACTGTTCATGTCCTTTGCCCAATTTTTAATGGAGTTGTTTAGTTTTTTTCCTGTCATTTGTTTGAGTTCCTTGTAGATCCTGGATATAATGCCTTTGTTGGACGCATAGCTTGCAAATTTATTTTCATTCCATGAATTTTTTTTACTCTCTTGAGGGTTTCTTTTCCTGCAGCAAAATCATTTCAGCAAAATCGTTTCAGTTTGGTAAGATCCCACCAATCAATCTTCACTTTTGCTGCAGTTGCCTTTGAGAACTTGGCCATGAATTCATTGCCTACTTCGATGTCCAGGGGGGTGTTCCTTAAGTTTTCTTCCAAGATTCTTGTAGTTTGAGGTTTTACATTTAATCCTTGATCCAACTGAGTTAATTTTTGTATATGGTGATAGGAAAGGGTCAAGTTTCATTCTTCTGCATGTGGCTAGCCAGTTTTTCCAGCACCGTTTGCTAAATATGGTTTTCTTCCACAGTGTCTGTTTTCATCAGCTTTGTCGAAGATGAGTTGATTGATGGGTCTTGGTTTTATTCACAGATTTCCTGTCCTATTCCATTGGTCTCTGTATCTATTACTGTACCAATACCATACTATCTTGGTTACTGTAGCCTTGTAATAAAGTTTAAAGTCTGGAAGTATGATGTTCCTTTTGCTGAGGATAACTTTAGCTATTTGGGCTCTTTTTTGTTTCAGTATGAATTTCTGTATTGTCTTTTCTAGATCTGTGAAATATGATGCTGGCAGTTGTGATGGGTATTGCGTTGAATCTGTAGATTGCCTTGGGTAGGATGGATATCTTGATGATATTGATTTGTCCAATATATGAACATGGGATGTTTTTTCCATTTGTTTATGTCATCCTTGATTTCTTTGAGCAGTGTTTCATAGTTCTCATTGTAAAGGTCTTTCACTTCTTTGGCTAAATGCATGCCAGGGAATTTTAGTTTTTGTGGCTATTGTACATGGAATTGTGCTTTTAAATTTGGTTCTCAGCCTTCTTGTCGTTGGTGCATAGAAATGCAACTGCCTTTTGTGCACAAATTTTTTTACCATGAAACTTTGCTGATTTATCAGTGTGAGAAGGTTTTTGATAGACTTTCTAGGGTTTTCAAGGTATAGAATCATATTATCAGCAAAGGGGGATAACTTAACTTCCTCTTTTCCTATTTGGATACCCCTGATTTCTTTCTTCTACCTGATTGCTCTGGCTAGGACTTCCAGTACTACGTTGAAAAAGAAGGGTGAGATGTTGGCTGCACATTTATGATAGATGGCTCTTACTGTTTTGAAAAATGTCCCTTTCATGCATGTTCAAGCGTTTTTAACCAAGGCAGGATACTGGGTTTTATTGAATGTTTTTTCTATGTCTAACGAGATAATCATGTGGTTCTTAGTTGTATACCTGTTTATGTGATGAATTATGTTTACAGACTTAACCTATGTAGAACCAGCCCTGCATCCTGAGAATGAAGCCAATCTGGTCATGATGAATGATCCTGGAATGTGTTGCTGGATATGATTTGTTAGAATCTTACTGAGAATTTTTGCATCTAGATTTATCAGGAAAAATGACCTGTAGTTCTTTCCTTATTGGATCTTTGCCAATTTTGGGTATCAGGATGATATTAGCTTCACAGAATGAGCTAAGAATTCCTTCCCTCTTGATTGCCTGGAATACTTTGATTAGATTGGTATCCGTTTTTCCTTGTGTGTCTTGTAGAATTCAGCTGAAACTATCTAGCCCGGTGCTTTTTTGGGAAGGAGGTCTCTTATAACTTCATCAGTTTCTTGGATTGCTATTGGTCTGTTAGAGTTTCAATTTCTTCCTGTTTCAACCTTGGGAGATTATGTGATGCCAAGAATTCCCCATTTCCTCTAGATTTTGTAACTGATTTGCATACAAATGTTTACAGTAATCTTTGGTAATCTTTTTAATTTCTTCAGGGTCAGTTGTGACATCACCTTTTTTTTTTGTCATTCTGGCCAGGGATCTGTCAATCTTATTTACCCTTTCAAAGAAACAGCCTTTTGTCTTATTGAGCCTATAATTTTTTAAAAGCTATTTCATGCAATTGTGACTTTATTTTTGTAATTTGAATTTTTTCTACTAAATTTAGGATTTGTTGTTGCCTTTCCACATCCCCTAGATGTGAGATTAGCCTGTTTACTTGCAATCCCTCTATTTTCTTGATATACGCATGTAATGTTATAAACTTCCTTCTCAACCAATTTCATGGTATCCTAGAGAATTTTATATGTTGTGTTTTTGTTTTCATTTATTTACAGGGATGTTTTTATTTCTTTCTTAATTTCTGTGTTACCCCAAAGTCATTCAGAAGTATGTTGTTTAATTTTCATATATTTATGTCTTGGGGAAGTTCTTGTTGGTGATGATATTTATTTTATTCCACTGTGGTCTAAAATGACACTTGATACTATTTCAACCTTTTGAAATTTGTTCATGTTTGATTATGTAAAAGAATGTGATCAGTCTTGGAGATGTTCCATGTGCTGATGTGTAAAATGCGTACTCTGTGTTTGTTGGGTAGAGTGCTCTACAGATGCCTTTTGGGTCCAATTTGTCCAGTGTTGACTTAAGGTTCCCAATCTTCTAGTAAGTTTTATGCCTCAATGATCTGTCTAGGTCTGTTAGAATATAAAAGTCTCTTACTATACTTGTATGGGTGTCTATGTCCTCTCTTAGATTAAGTAGCAATTGTTTTATAACTCTGGGTGCTCCTGTGTTGGATGCCTATATATTGACAATGGATATGTCTTGCTCGTGGATTGAGCCTTTTATTATTATGTAGTGTCCTTCAGTGTCTTTGCTAACTTTTATTGTTTTGAAATCTGTTTTATCTGATATAAGAATTGCTATGCCTGTTCTTTCTTGTCTTCCATTTACCTAGGTGATCTTTCTCTAGCCCCTTAATTTGAGTCCATGAGTGCTCTTTGCAGTGAGATGGGTTTTCTGGAGGCAGCAGAATGTTTGACCATGTTTCTTTATCTAGTTTGCTACTCTATGCCTTTTGAGGGACACGTTCATCCATTCACTATCAAGTTAACTATTGATACATGAGGATATATCCCTATCATAGTACTCTAAAGAGATTGCTTTGTTTTTTCTTTTTTCTTTTTTTTTTTAAGACTTTGTGGTTTTGATTAACTGTTAACTCTGTGCTAGCCTGTGCTTTTGCAATGGATGAAACTGTTCTATCATTTCTGTGCTTAGAACTTTCTTAAGCATCTCCTGAAGGGCTGGTTTAAAGGTAGCATATTCTCTTAGGGATTGGATGTCTGGGAAAGATTTTAATTAACTCTCATTGGTAAAGCTTAGCTTAGTGGGATAGGAAATTATTGGCTGAAATTGCTTTTCTTTAAGAATGTTAAAGATGGGCCAGACTTGGTGGCTCAGCCTGTAATCCCAGCACTTTGAGAGGCTGAGGCAAGTGAATTGCCTGAGCCCACGGATTTGAGACCAGTCCAGGCAACTTGGCAAGACCTTGTCTCTATAAATCAAAAATAAGCCATGTGTGGTAGCATGCACCTGTAGTTCTGGCCACTTGGAAGGCGAGGAAGAAGGATCATCAGAGCCCAGCAGGTCGAGGCTAGGGTGGTCATAAGCATGCCACTGCACTCCAGTCTGGGAAATGGAGTAAGACTCCAACTCAAAAAAAAAAAGAATATTAAAGATGGAGCCCCAGTCCCTTCCAGCTTTCAGGGTCTCTGCTGAAATATCTTCTGCAGTTCTGATGGGTCTTCCCCAATAGGTGGTCCATCCCTTCTCTCTAGTTGCCTTTAAGATTTTTTTTCATTCATGTTTGCCTTGAGGAGACAGATTAATATTTGTCTTGGGGATGGTCTTTTCGTGTAAGGGGTTCACTGGATCTCTTATGTTTGGATGGTCACCTCTCTAGTGAGATAGGGGAAATTTTCTTGGATGACCACTTGGAAGGCTTGTTCCAGAGTATTCTCAGTGTCCCCTTCTGTCTCAAGGATGCCAAACAGCCATAGACTTGGTCTCTTTACATAAACCCAAACCTCTCATGGGGTTTGCTCATTCTTCTTGAGCCTTTTATCTTTCTTTTTGTTAGACTTGGATATTTCGATATTTTGATCCTCGAGCTCTAAGATTGTTTCCTCTGCCTGGTCAATTCTGTTGCCTAGGCCTGCCATTGTGCTTTGAAATTTCCAGGAAGGAATTCTTCATTTCTGGGATTTAAGATTGGATCTATCATATATTGGTCAGTTCTACTCTTATTTCCTATATTGCCTTTGTTGTCTGGGCAATCTGTTCTTTCAACTTCTCTTGATTTTCCATAACTGCTTTTGCTATCCACAGTCTGAACTCTATGCCAGCATGGACAGGTTATTCTGGATGGATTCCATTGCTTGGTCTTTGGGAGGATCTTTTGTAGGTAGTGCCTCATTAAGGCCTTGGAGATTTCCTTTTTTTTTCTTTTTCTTTTCATCTGTGAGGACCAAATCTTCCCTTTTTATTATTATTTTTTGGTTTTGCTTTTAGTTAGATATGCGGTTGCTACTATTAGAGTGACCTTTTATGGGATTTATATATATTTTTATTCCATAGGGTGTGCTCCTGTTTTGTTGAACTCCCTATTCCCCTAGGGGTGGTCTGCCTCCTGCATAGGACTAGAGTCCATGGGGTTTGGGGGAGGAGAACCATCAGAGACTCTGTCAGCAGCATTCACCTTCTCTCACAATTAAAGCAGGACTGCAGTTCCAATACAAGCCTGGCGTCTGGTGTGAATGTTGACCCCTGGCTCCAAAGCCAGACACTCACTTGCTCTCTCTTTCTCACTCCCTGTCTGTCCCAAGAGACCCTAGTGGAATGTGGGGCACATCCTCCATCTCAGCCTGCTCAAGATGCTGAGGGTCATTGGCTGCTGGGGCTCTCTCCTTGGTCTGCTCCAAGAGTTAGTTGAGTGAATGGGCTGGGATCTGTGGTTAGGAGCAGTTAGAATCCGGATCTGGGCACCACTGGTGTTCATTATAAGACACCACTCAGCAAGACAATTGGGTGAGAGGGGAAGTAGGAGTAAGGGGCCTGATGGGAGGTGGGTGTGAAGAGCAGTGGGAGGAGAAGTGAGCAGGGCCTCTTATGTAAAGTTAACGGGGAGGAAATCAAGACCAGACATTTAGGTTAATAAGTAGAGTAGGAACCATAAGCTGAAACTCCTTCTTAGCTAAGAGAGACTCAGGGGAAGTTATCTCAGAGCTCACCTACCCAAGAAAAAATATAATGAACATTAAGGGGACTGGGTACGGTGGCTCACACCTATAATCCCAGCACTTTGGGAGGCCAAGATGAGACAATTGCCTGAGCTCAAGCGTTCGAGACCAGCCCTGGCAACTTGGTGAGACCTCATCTCTACAATAAATCAAAAAAAAATTAGCCAGGCATGGTAGCACATGCCTGTAGTTCCGGCTACTTGGAAGGCTGAGGCAGAAGGATCGCCAAAGCCCAGTAAGTTGACACTGGGGTGGCCGTGAGTGTGCCACTGCACTCTAGTCTGGGCAACATAGTGAGACTCCAACTCAAAAAAAAAAAAAAAAATTAAGGTTAGAGAAAATTTCAAAAAGGAAGTAAGTAATATATCAATAGGTGTGGAAATGAGATAGAATATAGAGATTTGCTTAATAGCACACTTTTTTCAGTTTCGTTTGTTTCTTTTTAGAAACAAGCCCTACAAATAAAGCAGGGATACCAAACTGAAAACGCTCGAATTCGTGATGAAATACAGAATCTAAATAAGAAGATAGGTGAATCAAGAGGGGGATGTAACATAATCTAAATACCAAAGAACAGAGCTTTCCTGACACCATTACCCAACGCATAACTGGAAAAATTTTAGAATTTGGAACAAGTGTCATTACACTTGATAATAATTAGATTGTCTACTATAACAACAAATGTTTACCAAGACATGCAGTACTGTGATTGAAATCATGTCCACAATTCCTAAAAAGACTGTAAATTGTATAGCAAGGATACATCTTCCTCTGTGCTAGCAGAGGGGTTATGAATTGGTGCCACTCAGGAAAGTTTATTCTTCCAGGTGATGAGCAGTAGACAAATGGATACTGAGCAAAGTCTTAGCAATAAGTCTTGGGAACTAGATGGTCACTGGTTTGGCCAAATGTACAATGAACCCCAAGGTTGGGACAACCATCCTAGCTTCTTAGTGAAAAAGAGGTACAGTCCTCCATTATATCGAAGTTACACAGTCTATGAGCAATCATGTGATTTCTGGACACTGGCAATAGAGAATCCTTACTGATGGATTTCAAGCTAAAGAAAATCAGTCTATACAGAAATCCAGAATTGTTGCATACTCTCCATGGGAAGATGGAAGAAACTATTAGCATGAGTGGGAACTGGGACATAAATAAATGGGCTAGCAAAGAAAATTTTTCCTCTTTTTTCAATTCATCCAGATTATAACTTTAATGGGACATTAAACACTGGAATAAGCATAGTCGTGTGATAATAACATGCATTGTATATTTTTATAAGGTAAAAGTTGCAAAGTTGAATTTAAATGATGATGAATAATATGTTAGAAAACTGAATTAATGTAACCATGTGATTGTTGATAATCCTAAAGCTTAATCAAGTCCTTTCCTAATTTTTAACAGTCTATTTGAAATCCTGTTGATTCTTCCCAAAAAGAATATAAAATGTTTTTGATATTTTTTTCATCAATAAAGTTCTTTTTATTACTTAGAATGTGTAAATTTTAATCTCAATTGTCAGAAGGCCTAGGTAAGTGGTTGACGGTTCTTACAGCAATTAAGGATTATTTGGGGCTGGAAAAAAACTACTTCACTAGGCTTTTTATTTCTGCTTGAATTTTCTTTTTCAGATTTTTGCTTAAAAAAATAAAGTTTTAGTCTTTATAGCAATGATTGGTTAACTTTCCTGTAGGATAACAGATAGCAACTCTTCACAGCTTTGCAGGTTCATACTGTTCCTGTCTCAACTACTCACCTCTGGCTGCAAATGTAGCCATAGATAATACATAAACAGATGGGTGTGGCTATGTTCCAATAAAATTTTATTTTAAAAAAAAAAAAAAGGTGGCATCCACCACTAGCCATAGTTTGCAAACCTCTGCTTTGTGGAGACATTGGTCCAAGTTCTATATACCTGATCATGTAGATTAGATTGTATATCTTAGAATCTTCAAATAATAATTATGTGGTGTTTCAAAATATTACATGCTGGCTGGGCACAGTGGCTCATGCCTGTAATCCCAGCACTTTGAGAGGCCAAGGTGAGAGGATTGCCTGAGTCCAGGGGTCCAAGGCCAGCCTGGGCAACTGGCAAGACCTCGTCTCTACATCAAATCAAAAAAAAAAAAATTAGCGAGGCATGGTAGAACACTCCTGTAGTTCCAGCTACTTGGAAGGCTGAGATGCAAGGATTGCCTAAGCTCAACCGGTCGAGGCTGCAGTGGCCGTAAGCGTGACACTGCACTCCAGCCTGGGCGACAGAGTGAAACTCCGATTCCAAAAAAAAAAAATTACATGATGAGGAAAAAGCAAGGACACAACTAATGCCATTCAATCCACATTAATAATCCAACCTTTTCTATTGTTTTGAAAACTTTTATTACCTTGAACTTCCTTGTCTCCCATCACATGGCCAATGCTTCCTTTCATAGTCGACCATGGTGCTACCCAGCAGTGTTTCTTCACTTGGAATCAAATCTAACGGGGGACCACGGAGGACTGCAGCATATAGATGGAATGTTTTTGCAGATATACTTTATATTTTTTCCACTGCTCTACTAGAAAGGATTAAATAAAATACATTATTATTGTTGAAGAAACTTTATGATAGAAAATAATAACTCTGCCTTCAAAAGTAAATAATAGTTTCTTTACTACCCACTTAAAAATAAGGAAACAAACTCAGCAAAATTAACTTTTTTGCTCCCAGGCTTGGGAGCATCAATGTCCAGAACACATTCCTCATCCTCTGACTTCTGGTTTAGTGCTTGTCTCCAATATCTCCAGGAATAAAATAAAGCTCTCTCCCCAGGGAAGCATGTTTCTTTCACCAGTAGTCCTCAATTCTGCTGTACATTAATATCAACTTATTAAATATAAACATCCTCTGGCTCCTACCCTTCCTCTGACTTTCTGACATAGTGGTCTGAAATTGTCATTTGGTAGAACAATGAGAAAATAGCAAGCAAAGCTAGACACTTTCAGTCTGCTGAAGCTACCACAGCTTAAAACCTACATTTGCTGGCCCTTACGGGGTTCCTGTGTCAAAATCTTTTCAGTTTAGAGAAGTACATGTTCTCTTGTTTAAATGATAAGTTGCTACTTTTCCTTCTCTGAGTTTAGTGAAAGGAAATATAAGCTCCCCTGATCTAGAGGGAGGGAGTACATCAAACTCTGAAATCCTGACAAAAGAACAGAAATCCCTCAGAGAAACCTGTTGTATGTATTATAAATGTCCAGGCTAAAGAATCAACTAAGCCAAAGAAAGTGCATCTCCCAAAATATAAAAACACATATAATAAATTATGAAATCCTTTTCATCTCTGATGCATCAAATAGGCAAACTAATAATAAACATTCTGACAAATCTATTTGCATACTTTCAACAAACTATCCAATTTCTCAAAAAGCACAAATTACTAAAAATTGCCCAAGATAAATAGATAAGCTTAATTGTCATGTAACTTCAAAAGATATTGAATTTGTAGTTTAAAAAAATCAGAAAAGAGTTCCTCAGACCTAGATGGTTTCTTCTGACTGACAAATTTTACTAAAGACTTTAAAAAGAAACAATGCCAATTTTACACAGATTATTTCAGAAAACACAAGATGAGGAAACACCTCTCAATTCTTTCTACATGCACAGCATTATTCTGATGCCAAAATCAGACAAACACAAGTAGAAAAACAGAAAACTATAATCATTATCCCTCCTGATCACGGATGCAAAAATCCCCAACAAAATATTAGCAAATCTAATCCAACAACATACAAAAATAATGCTCCTCAAACAAGTGGGATGTATCCTGCATATTCAAGGTAGTTCAAAAACCAGTTGATGAAATTCATCACATTAAAAGTTTAAGAAAGAAAAAATACAAGATTATATAAATAGGAAAAGGTTGATAAAATATGACACTCATTCAAAAGAAAATTCAGCAAACTAGGAGTAGAAATTATCTTCTTCGAACTGATAAAGGGTATCTACAAAAAAAACCATGCAGCTAAAATTATACTTGTTGAAAGGCTGAATCCTTTCCCCTTCAGAGCCAGGAACAATTAAAGAATGTCCACTATCATCACTCTATTTGACATTGCACTAGAAGTCTTAGTACGATTGGGGGAAGAAAAAAAAAAGGCTATAAAAGGCATAAAGTTCAGAAAGAATAAAATAAAACCGTCCTTATGTGCAAACAACATGATTGTCTATGTAGAAAAACCCAGGGAATCTACAATAAAACTCTTAGAGATAATAAATGGATTCAATAAGGTAAAAAGAAAAAAATCAACACACAAAAATCAATTTTCAACTGTTTACATATATAAACAATAAAAAACTAGAAACAAACATTTAAAAGACAATACCAAAAAAAAAAAAAAAAAGATGAAATGGGTAACAATCTAACAAAGCAGGCACAAGATCTCTGTGCTAAAATCCATTCTATGATCAAGAGACTGTTAGGATACATCACAATCTATGAATCTTAGATTCCATCATACTAATAGCTCACACAATGTTGCTTCCACTCACAGTACAAAACAAGGCTCAAGACCCTCTAGAGTTAGCCCTGAAAAAGGCAAACGTTAACATTCCCCCACTTTTTATTATAAAAATTATTTTCCTAACCTAAATCTAAAAGAGTCTGCTTGGGAAGTTAGGGGACACTACATACAAAACAGCAATTACATAAATGAGAGGAATGTATCCAATTCAAGATATTTGTTATCTACAAGGTCCTCAACTGAGAATTAAGAAAAATGGTTGTAGTTTCTCTAGTCAATAGCTAAAAGTCAGCTCAGCACAGTGGCTCACACCTGTAATCCCAGCACTCTGAGAGGCCAAGGCGGGAGAATTGCTTGAGCCCAGGAGTTTGAAGCAACATAGCGAGACCTCTCCTCTACAAAAAAAAAAAAAAAGATCAAAAAAATTAGCTAGGCATGGTCATACACATCTGTAGTCCCAGCTATTTGGGAGGCTGAGGCAGAAAAACTGCCTGAGTTCAAGAGGTGGAGGCAGCAGTGAGTCATAATGGTGCCACTGTATTCCAGTCTGTATTACACAGTGAGACCCTGGCTCCAAAAAAAAAGTTAGTAGTTAAAAGTTTATGTTGAGTACAGATGTTAAACAAATGATTACAGAAAATAAATACCCAGGAAATTGAGGGAAGAGCATACCTGTGGTTTAAGAAGGAGTTGGTCTAATCCCCCTACACCAGGTTAGTTCATACAGAGACTCAGTATGTCTTAACCTTACTTCCCCTTGTAAGTCAATTAGCTGGGAAAAAGAAATCTGAATCTGGAGGAGAGAGATAAGAAGAGAGAGAACCTATCACCTTGACCCAAACAGAATTTTAATAGTGAATCACGCATTCAGCATCCCTACACAGTTGAGTGAACTGGGATAGGGAAAGAAATTAAGAAAGCTATTAGCTCCAACTAGTCATCAGGATTTCTATTTTTCTTCACAATACTTTATCTTTTATTACCTATGAGTTTGTTCATATTTATTTCCTGTCTCTCCCACTAGAACATAAGTTCCAGTAAGCAGGTATTTGTAAATTTTTTTCATCACAACATAAACAGAGTCCAGAAGACTGCCAGGCATATATTAAACCCTCTATACAATCAATAATTTTTAACCAAATGAATGAATGTCTTGTATATACTGTCTACCATCCCAACTCCATCCCTAATATTTCTCCCTGACAGTTCACTTTTAATTATTAAACATCATAGTGAATATTTCAGGAGTTTGATAATTATATTCTTGTGCTATTTAGTGCAGAAATGTTCCCTCTCTACACCCCACAAATTATTTCATCATTATCCCTTGTTTAAGCACCTAGAGAACTTGGTGTTGGCTTATGTTCCTGACATTGCTCTAGGGATCTACCTGATATGAGGCATGTAGCACTAACTTTGAACCAGTAATAAGGCCAAGAAGATATCACACACTATGACAAATTGAGGCAGCAAACAGAAGCCCCCATAGAAACTCTCCAAGAGCTGAGAATCCGCATATGGCCTGTAAGAGAAAGGCCTCCGAAAGCTTAAAAGATCTATTATAAATGTAGACCAAGAATTCCATAGGCAAAATCATACTGAGGAAAAAAATCATACTGAGAAATTGCCTACCAGGTTCTAATGCAATAACATTCACCTGTGTGTTGACATTTTCTAGAAGCTGCAACCTAACCATGTCTTCACTTGCCAAAGTTTTCACCAAGAACACTTTCTATTAGTATAGTTATATATGGATTTCATATTTTGGATGAATTTTTTCCTACCACACTGATTTGTAGAGTCAAAATTCATTTTCCCTTTTTAAAAAGTGTTCAAAGTCTCTAAAGACTATGTTTGGTTTAAATAACAAATGCTAACACTTAAGTTGCTATCAATTCGGTGAAGTGTGTATATGGTTTGACAGATAAACAAGACAAAAGATAAATAGTTTGATAGATAAACAAGACAAAAGATAAAAAGTTACCCTGACCAAACTTTCTGTGGGTAAACATTAGAATTTTGAAGTATTTAAATTAATGCCTGTACAGCTATTATAACCTGGCTTAGAAGCATTAATTTCCTGTAATATTCTGTTACATGTATATAATATTGCATTAAAAACTGCTACATGAGACTAAAAACTGAACATAATTCTTTATAGTATTATAACCACATTTATTACATAAGATAGAAAAGGCTTTATGAACTTATAAACCTCCACTTAATTGTCTTATTTCCTAGACCAGGTAATTCTCAGTACTAATCTAGAGTCCTAAGTTAAAGGATAGCTGTTCTGATTGCTTGACTCAGTACCCAGAAGTCACAGAAACTTCTTCATCAGCATTTGCAGATGAGGCATTGCTAATGTCTTCCACTTTGTTCTCCTCCCTGTCACTCCTCTATGGTTACCTGGAATGCCCAAGTTAAAGCAAAGTGGAATGCCTTTTGGAAGCAAACTAGAAGAGTCAATAAACATTATGACTACGTATCATGAGACAAATCCAAAAGAGTTTAACGATATTGAAGTTGATTTATCTCTCATGTAAATATAGATAGTTAGTCCAGGGCTGGAGTAGTAGTTGCATGACATCAGGTCTCAGGATCCTTCTCTCTCATTCTATTGCTCTAGACCATCTTCATCTTTCAGATCCCATGTGGTGGCCCAAGAGGGCCGCAGCCACCAAGACTGCACTCAAAATGGCAAACCTCTAACAGAAGCTAAAATACAGTCTTTATACCATGCCCCCATGTAATTTGCTGAAATGTGAGGGCCTTCCTACTGTGGGTAGAGAAAAGAAAACACTAAATAGTGTGGGTCGGGGTTAATCAGCGGTTCCATCCTAAAGATTCTCTTTCTCTTTTTCTTGAGGAAAAATTGTATAGTACTTATTAAGGGCTGAGCACTGTCCTACGTTTGTATGCTTTATTTATTTTTAGAGGTTTGTTTTTTTTTTGGTTATTTGACTTATTAATTCTCACAATAGCATTATGAATAAGGTCCTATTATTCACATTTTGCAGATGAGGAAATAGAAGGACAGCGAAAACAAAAATAACTTGCCCAAAGTCATGCTGCTAGAACATTGTAGAGCTGGAATTTGAACCAGGCGACTTAGCCTTATCCACTATGCCATACTATTTTCTCTGTGCTATATTTCAGAACACTTTTGATCCTTTAGATGAGGCCTTGGGAAAGGGCATATCTACAACAGGAATACATTTTCGTTTTCTTTAGAAAACAAATAAGCAGGGGTATAAGAGTAATACACCTATTAGCCAGTAATTTTAGGGAGTCATAGGACTTTTTCCAATGTTCGTGGCCTTTTCAACTGCTGCTTCCCTTTCCAGAATCATTTTTGCAGAGTTACCTTCATATCATTCAATTCTGGCTTCAAATGTCACCTCAGGAAAAAAAAAACAAAAAACCTTTCCTTTCCAACCTATTGAAATTTGCAGCTATCTCTACGCACCATTGCCTCTTTGACAGCATTTATCAAGCTATAAAATCGTTTTATACACTCACTTGCCTATTGCCTGTTTCTCTCTACCAGAATATAAGGTTTAAGACACAGATTCCTTCTGCCTCATTCTCCCCAGGAGACTCAGCATCTGTGTACTCAATTCGTATTTGGTAAATGTGAGAAATGAATAGCAGCCCCGGGCATAAGAAAGGGAACTGACACTTAACCACAATGTTGACAGCAGTTACCTGTGGTGTTCCCCTGTTTAAATGAAGTCTCACAGGATCCCAACACTAGATAAGGTTATTCTGTGATCATGATGAAGTGAGATGACAAACAGGATCACTTAATATTCTTGCCTAACCGCAGATAAAAACGAGGTCACTGTGCAAACTACGGAAATCTCACTTTATCCTCCTCTCCAGCTAACATGATCGTCGCCTCTTTACCAATTACAGTTTTAGCCTTGCACTCTTCCTCCCTCCTTCTGGGTAAGACTCATTATGACACCCAGTTCTAGAATACCCTCACTTCCTGACAACACCCAATACAGAGCAAACCTCCATTCCCTTGAACCCTTTCCCAAAACACCTCATGCAAGTCCAAACCCAGAGCCAACCCTGCTCAGGTTCCACTACCCCTCCCCATGTCAACCCCACCCAACCAGGTCCCAAAGTTCCGCAGCAACTTGAACCCAGGAAAGCAAAGTTGTGCGGGTAGGGAGGTGAGTGGGGCGTGAGGTGGGCAGAGCAAGGCGGTGGGGGAGGTCACAGGCTGTCCTTGCCAAGCAGTGGGGCAAGCACGGGTAGGAGCGGGGCTGGACTTCCAGCCTGGCAGACTGTGGGGGTGCCTACAAAGGGGTCACACCTTGTGTCAATACAGGAATGACTTACCATACTGCCTATACCTTTCCTTTAACCTCTTTCACATCAGGGAAGGTCCTAGCAATCCAAAACTGGACCCATGGTTCATCCCCAGTCCAGTTTAAAGTAAACCTTTCTGACCTGGCACAAATAGAAAAGGAATGTATATCTGGAAGCCTGTATGGTAAACGCAGTATACAAAATCATTACTACAGAAAATCATGCAAACAGTGGGCAGCCCCCAGTTATATAAAGGATGTAGACTTTTATCTCTGCCCCAGTAATCCCACTGACCACCAGGAAAATGACTTCTTTTGCCCAGACTGGAAATGTGTCACCATTGCAACTTACAGTGGGGGGGCCTAATGACACCTCTGAAATTACCCTTTGGCTGGGAGCTGCCTCGGGACAACCTATATATATAAAGGTTACCAATCCTCTCCATTAGTCCTGGAGTACAGGAAATACCTGAAACATACAACTCTATATGAATGGGTATGGCCTTGGTGCCTTATTCACCATCCAGCAGCAAACAATCATCTATAAAACCATGGTCAAACCTATAGGGCCATTGGCAGAGCTGAAGGATCCCTTGTTTGGTCACCACCAGTCACCTCAGTCTCTGCCTTCTGCCAACCAACCCACTACCCTGGGTTCATCTCAACAGCTCCCAAGTTCACCATGACCACTTCCAAACCTGGCTCATCAACCTTCTAGTCTTTTTCCTATGTTAAATAATATGCACGATCTGTTTAATGTTACTATGCCTCAGCTGGCCTCAGATTGCTGGTTTTGCTTAAAGCCAAAACCCCCTTACTATGTGGGCCTAGGAGTTGAAACTCCCATCATATGGAGAACTAACTGCATTCTGGAAATGATTCACATTACTCTAGGTGATATAACTGGTAAAGCCTTCTGCCTTGTAACCCCAGGTTTCAATCTAACAGCTTCTCTGTTCTCTGATATCCTTCACCCTAAACATGGCCAAACCCATGGCCTATGTGGCCCCTGCCAACACCTGGTTGGCTAGTTCTACAGGCCTTACAAAATGTGCTACTACCAAAAGGTTAATTAATCGACCTACCTTATGTATTACTGTTCATGTACTGCCTCAAATTTACATTTATAATGGTCCCAAGGGAACTCTTCTGCTCAATCCCCCTGGTCTTCCAATTGCTCATTCAAAATGCACTATTCCATTGGTAGTGCCTGCCTTAGTCAGGCTAAGTATAGCAGGAACAACTGCAATTGGCACTGCTGCCCTGGTCTGTGGAGAACCAGGTTTATCTCACCTTGCCCAGGAAATTGATGGCAACCTGGATAATCTGCAATTTGCCATGGACCACCTCCAATGACCAGGTAAACTCCTTGGCTAAAGTTGTCCTTCAAAATCGTAGAGGCCTAGATTTATTTTTCCTATCCCAAGGGGGACTCCGTGTAGCCCTTGGAGAAGCTTGTTGTTTTTCTGCCAACAAATCATGGGTTATTAAAGATATCCTCCAAAAGGTCTGAGAAAATTTAGACAAATGACAAAAAAAAAGAACATCATAAATCCTGGTTCCAGGCTTTGTTTGATTGGAACCCATGGTTAACTACTCTTGTTACTAGTCTAGTTGGATCCCTCATACTTCTTTTCCTCAGTCTCCTTATCAGACCCTGCATAATAAATTGAATTATCTGTTTTGTCAAATAACAAATCAGTTCTGTGAAACTTATGTATATGAGACTCCAATATAATAATGTACTTATGACAGATGAGTCAACACATTGACTTATAAACAACTAAAAGGGGGAATGAAATATCTATCTGCAAAACCTATAAAAGCCTGCTGAAATAGCTTGCTTGACATGAGTAAGTAACTCCATTATGTAACAGATTTTCCATCTTAGCCTAGAGATGACCCCCTTATGCAACCTTCTCATAATCATACCACACACTCACATTCCTGTGCCCTTCAGTGATTGGAAACTCCCTAGTTACATAAATTCTGTAACCATCCATACCCCTTACTAATCATATAGTTTGCCTGTACAGCTATGCAATATTTACCTTTAAACACCCACTACTCACTCTGTTCAGGACCGAGAGTTATTTGGGACACTAGTCCACTCTCGGTCGCCAGCGTCAATAAAGGACTCATAATCTGACCTTCTCTGCATGTTGGTGTCATTTCTCACAATCCAGCTATAACAATACTTCCCTCTGGAGAAATTTACACTTAAACAAATCCTGTTTTCATAGAACAGCTTTTCAGCAATTCTGTAACTAACATTAGCTAATTTTTTCCACTCTTGCTCTGAGGACATGGCTTTGAAGCCTGTCCTTCCACTGTCTTTCCCCAGCTAGTGCATTGTTCACCCTCTAGAGGTTTACAGTGAACCATGTAAACATTCTAGAAGTGGACTCACAGGTAGAGTATGAAGGAAAAATCACCTTTCCCTTTCTGGAGCTCCTGCAGCAGCTTGGGCTATTTCAACTGCTTTGTCTGCCTTTTAGCTTTATATTCATCCACTAACAATTCAACAGCCTTCGCATCTTCCAGCTGCCCCAAAATCTGCCAAGCATACCCTCTGATGCTTTATTTTAAACAACCTACTCCATTGATAATAAATTGACAGTTTAATTTCCTACTGATCATGTATCTTTGAATATGGAATTGACCTTATGCATAATATGCTATAATTAGATCAACTAGATCACTCTAATTCACAATTTGTCTGATTTTCTTCACAGAAATTGCTTTTAGGGAGAAACTAGAAAAATACGATGAAAATGTTTACAATTAAGAGCCACATGTCTTTTAATTTTCTCCAACTTTTCTATGACATTCAAATGAAATCATTCATTTCACTTGTTTGTGGCTATACATATGCAAGGTTAATTGCATCAGAAAATCCTGCTCAAAGTGTGTTTATTTAAAATGCAGGAAAAAAAATGACTTGCTTCAATGGTTCTGAATCTTCATCTGTCAGCCTGCTTAGATTTCTTGGGAACCATTTTTTCACCCACAGTTCTTCCAGATGAGATACCTCATAAGAGAGTAATAAATGAAATGGAAAGAGAGCCTAGCTGTATTTTAGGACTTCCATCATTTAATGACGGATTGAAGGAGAGGTTAGAAGTAAAATGAGGGGTGGTAATACATGAAAAGCCAAGGGAATATGGTCTTTCTGGGGGAAGAACAAACTTGCTCATCAGTATCTAAAGCTACAGGGAGCTCAAGGAAAGGGAGAGCTGAAAAATGGCCACTGAATTTAATAACATGAAGGTCAGAACTGACTTAGCAAGAACTGCCTTTGTGGACTAATGGGTGCAAAATTCAGACTGCACTGGGTTGAGGAGTATAGATTGAGAAAAAGAAAACAGTAGAAAAAGAAAACAGTAAAATGAGCAAAGAAAGACAGTAGAGTCAAGAGTTGTGTGTGTGTGTGTGCGCGTGTGTGTGTGCATGCACACGCATATGCGTGTGTGCATGCTGTGTTGAACTAGAAAAGACTTAAAGAAAGCTGATGGTCCAGGAGAAAGAAGCAATAATCAGTCAGTGGGGCAAGGCTTCCCTAGAGGTGGGAGGGATGAGAGCTAAGTTGTGGGAAGAGGGACTTATCCTCTGGAAGGAGGGCCATTTTCTTTCTTACAAGAGGAAGAAGATCCAACAAGGATTTTTTAGATTTGGGTTTTTAGATTTGGGAAGGTTGAGAGAGTTCCCATCTCACAGCTTCTGTTTTCTCTGTGACAGGAAGCAAGATCATCTGTTGGGACTGAAGAGGAAAGTAAAGGGTTTTAGGTGAGAGGAGCATAGAAAAATCTAAAAATTCATTTTGGACAATGGTGGGGAGGTGGGATTGGCAGTCATGGGAATCTGCCTGGGAAAGGGGGGGCACACCTAATCAACAAGGGTACCTGCACAATGAATATTTATATATCTAACCCTGAATTGTACCCCACAATTTTAAAATAAAAAATTTAAAGGTAAAAAAAAAAGGTTTACGTTAGAGCAAAGAGATAGAGGGAACCATCTGAGGACAAGAAGATATAGAGGACTTTACTGATTGTGGAGCAGCTGTGCCAAGAGACACAGTGGCAGGTTTGGAAAGTGGAAGAGAAAGGAAGAGGTGGGTCAGTTGCCAGGAAGTACATTGCACAACGGAGATACCAGCTGCCTGACTCTACATCCTAGCGAATCAAACTCAACAAAAGAAAACAAAGAAAATAATTCAAGTACAAAATAAAGATCCCACATGTCTACTTTAGAAATCACATTTGGGTTAAGAACAAAAACAAAGGCTGGGAGCAGTGACTCACCCCTGTAATCCCAGCACTTTGGGAGGCCGAGGTGAGAGGATTGCCTGAATTCACGGGTTCAAGACCAGCCTGGGCAACTTGGAGAGACTTCATCTCTACAATAAATCAAAAAATTAGCTGGGCATGGTGGCCTTTGTTCCAGCTACTTGGAAGGCTGAGGCAGAAGTATCACCTGAGCCCAGGAGGTGGAGGCTGCAGTGGCCATGAGTGTGCCAGACAGACAATTCTGGATGACAGAATTGAGGCTACCAACTCAAAAAAAAAAAAAAATACAAAGGCAAGTGAGAGTTTTGAAGTGTATGCAACTAATATGGGATGAAGGGGCCTGTTCGTGTGGCTGCTTCACCTTACTCAACCACTCAGCTGTGACAGAGCAGACAGATCGAATCAGAGCAAAGTTCTCACCTGATGGAAGTGAGGTTGAGGGTTCAGCTGACTTTGTGAGCTTCTTCCCAGACTTCTGTGGACTCTGAGAGATGTGACCTTGAAGTGGAAGCTGATGGACAGTCCCTCACAGCAGACAAGTACCAGAGAATTCCCTGAAGCTAAAGCAATGTAGCAGGGACTGGTGATTGGAAAACAGAGAGGAGAAATGCCAGGAATTAATATTTTTGTGTAGGTGCTTACATTCCCAGTTTTCTCTTTCTATGCACCAGGTTGTTCTGAGAACTAATTCTTTTTAGTGTCTGCCTTAATAGATTCAGTTTTAATTGCACTATACCTGAGTTCTACAGACGTGTTTGTGTTCCTTTTCCTTTTCCCTGTACTACTAAAGGTTGCTTTCTTCTCCCTGCTTAGATTTGGCGAAGCTGCACATAGCCATGGAATATGGAGTAGAAGGAATGTTTATTTGAAGAAATGTGTAAATGACACATTAACACTGCACCAGATATATCCCCTTTCTATCTTTCCAGATACCAGCCAAGAAGATCAAAAAGATAACCTGTCCCAACTCTGTATACAAAAACTCATCTTAAAGAAGAAATGCTTAGTCTTCAACCTGCCAACTGAGTGGAAGATGCTTGCCCAGCTTGACACACTGTGTGATGACAAACTTCTGCTCCTACACTTTCAGCCATTCCAAACTAAATACCTTTCAGGAGACAATAGGGTCGGTGGACATCATGAGTTCCACTCTTTCCACTCATTAAGACTAAGAGAGGATAGGCTGGGCACGGTGGCTCACACCTATAATCCCAGCACTTTGGAAGGCGGAGGGGAGAAGATTGCCTGAGCTCAGGGGTTCGAGACCTAGTCTCTACAATAAATCAAACAATTAGCCTGGCATGGTGGCACATGCCTATGATTCCAGCTACTTGGAAGGCTGAAACCAAAGGATCACCTGAACCCAGCAGATCAAGGCTGTGGTGGCTGTAGGCATGCCACTGCAGTCTAGCCTGGGTGGCAGAGTAAGACTCTGACTTTAAAAAAAAGAAGAAGGAAAAGAAGAACATTCACTTTGTTCAGCTTTGAGAAATGTAGGACCCACTGTTAGTATTTGTTAAATTCTAGACTGTCTCATCTAATAATTTGATTCTTTTTCTTACTCAAATTTTTGAGTGAGAAGAGATACTGAAGGAAAATTAAAGAAGCTCTATTCTAAATATTGTCCTAATAAGCTGGACTTGCACTGTCCAATTCAGTAGCCAATAGACCCATGTATGGTGATTTAAAATCAAATACAAATTGACTAAAATTTAAAAATTCATATTATATAAACCTATTTCAAGGAATCAAGAGCTACATATGTATAGTGGCTACCATAACACACAACACAGACATAGAACATTTCATTCATCCCAGAAAGTTCTACTGGACAACCCTGAGCTATAATAAACCAAATGAAGTACTCCTTCCGATTGGGAAAGCATTCTTTATTCCAGAAATATTGATCAAAGGCTTACCATTAGTCATGGTACAGAGGCCCAGTGACACAGATGTAAACACGAGAGGTACGATTCCTGTCCTAAAGGTGCTCAGTACTCAAATATGTTAAATACACACAGGACTATCTTATCTAAAACAGGGGTCCTCAGCCTCTGGTGTGCATACATATCACCTGGGTATACTGCCAAAGTGTTGGGAGCCGGCCATGGAGGCCCACTGAGCATTAGGGATCAGGGAGAGCCATGGACCCCAAGACCACTAGGATGTGTTCAGGAACCCCATTTTCCTCCTCCTTTTATCATGTAGCACAAGTAACCTAAAGGAACTCTGCTGATCTAAGCTGAAGGCTCTGTGACTGCAACAAAAATGGCTCACACTAGAAACTTATTGTTCCTGTTTCCCATGAACTGCGGTTTCAGTTTAGGTATTAGATATAATTCAAATTCAGGTCACATTTGGGAGGCTTTTATACGGTACAAGCTTCTTTATAAGATTTAAAAGTATATTTGTAGAATTAGTATATACTTATGGAGAGCTGTTTTTCAGCTTTAGATGGTATAGATGATTGTCTGGAGTTACCAGAAGTGACCCAGCACAAACTTTGGGCTGGGCCACATTCCTGAGGGCCCAGTACATACTTTGGACTGGGCTGCATTCTTTTAGACCAGCTTTAGCTACAGTTAGTGTAGGGTTTTTCTATCTATTATAGAAATTGAATTTATTTTATTCATAGAAAGTATCATAGAATAGGTCATGCTAATATCAGGGAATCATGTTAGTTCAAGCATGATCAATCATGATATTTTGAGATTTAATAAGAATACAGTTAACTTTAGAAATTTCATTGTCTCCATTTTCTACTATTGTGGTTTTGGCCTTAGTACATTTACAGTTTATATTTGGATTTTATTTTTAGAAGCTTTATTGCTGATGATCAGCTTTATATATTAGGATTAGGAATTAGAAACATTCATAGAAATTAGGATAGATGTATAAGACTTTAGAATAGCCATTTTGTTAAGAGATTATAATTGATTGTTCCAAGAAGTGGCCCACCATGAACCTTGGACTGGGCCACATCCTATATTGCCCAGCGTGATCTTTGGACTGGGCCACATTCCAAGAAGTGGCCCACCATGAACCTTGGACTGGGCCACATCCTATATTGCCCAGCGTGATCTTTGGACTGGGCCACATTCTT
This sequence comes from Carlito syrichta, assembly GCF_000164805.1. Lineage (NCBI taxonomy): Eukaryota > Metazoa > Chordata > Mammalia > Primates > Tarsiidae > Carlito > Carlito syrichta. The sequence goes on along the minus strand of NW_007249661.1, from coordinate 19,632 downwards.
TAGGAGTTGGCTTAAGCTATAATTAAGAGCTTCCGTAGCATTGTGTAAGTAGTATTAGCATAGAATAGAAAGGTAATAAGATTTAAGCTAGTCATCATGGGTGTTGTGTTCGCATGAGCTTTAGAAGTTATTGATTATTAGAACATCATGATACTAGTTGGGATTGTTGCATTGCTTTTGAGGAACATTAACTAGCAAAGGGAACAATAAAACAATTTTGGGCTTTGTCCTTCCTCATACTTGAGAAAACATCTGGTGGGTGGGGGACGCCCCTCCTGCACCTGGCTTTGTGTTCACATGAAAGACTTGTGAGACTGTCTGTATAAAATTTGGGGCTAAATACCTGCTGTAACTTTCAATAAATGGCTTCTGTGCTAGACAGAGTCCAGTCTCTTTCTTTCTCCAGTCTCTTTCTTTCTTTTAATATCTATTCCTACAGATTCGCCGACACTACCACACCTTCCAAGGGACCCCCTAAATCTCGCTGCAGGGGCTGGCCCCCAGCACCAAAGAGCAGGCTTTGTTTCAGTAGGTCTGAAGCAAGGCTTGACATCTGCATTTATATCAGGCTTCCTGATGATTCTCATGCAGTTGATGAAGCAAGTAGCTGTTAATAAGTTGCTCAAAATGACACAACATAGAGAGATTTTTCCTAACCTTACCTACAAAAAAAACATAACTTTTCTCTATATGTAGGTGTAGAGTTCTCTATATGCTGTTCTTCATATGCTGACCTATGTCAATATCATCAGTAGTGGGGATCTGCCCTGCATGGAGAACGCAGTCCAGGCCTTGGCACAGAGAGAGAACTTGGCCACAGTGTAAAAGGCCATCACCCACGATGACCAGCAGCTGGCCCAAGGCGAAGCTGCCCGGGGAAACCCTCCAGGGGTTGCTGGGCCTGCAAAGGCCCAGTGAAGAAGAAGCCATTAAAATATTCATCAGGAGTTCCTTCAAAGATGTAGACCATCTATTTCAAAAGGAATGTTTCTCTCCAGCTTATACCAGAAAATGAAGTGAGTACCTATTTTGATAGAAGTAATTCTCACTAGGTTTTTTTCTTTTCTCCTTTTTGTGAGACAAAGTCTCACTATGTTGCTCAGGCTGGTCACAAGCCCCTTAGATGAGGTAATCCTCTTGCCTCCATGTCCCAAAGTTCTGGGATCACAGGTGCAAGCCACTGGGCCCGGCTTCTTACTAGGTTTTTAACAGGTGACAATTATGGTTTTGTAATCAGAGGAACAAAATTTATTTTTACAGACTCAAGATTTTTAAATATTTTTCTGGCAGGTGGGGTGGCTCAAACCTGTAATCAAAGTAACTTGGGAGGTCGAGTCAGGAAAATCGCTTGAGTTCAGGAGTTTGCAACCAGCCTGGACAATGTAGTGAAACCTCAACTCTACAAAAATCAAAAAATTAGCCAAGTGTGGTGGTACACACCCATAGAACCTGACTCAAGCACACACACACACTCTCTCTCTCTCTCTCTAACAAATTTTGTGCCCTGAAAATGTTTTCAGAAGAAGCTTATATTTAAACATACAGTTTGGAAAACATGTTTTGATATTTCATAATTAATGTAAGTTTTGCTACATTTTCAGTACTCAAAAAGGTTCTTTAATTGTGTCTTAAGACTTTTGTGTACATTATATCAATTCAGTCTCACCAAACAATATGAACAGGATACTGATGTTCCCATTGAGAAGATGGTGAATGAAGCCACAGAGAACTCACCAATCTGGTGAGTGGCAGAGTCACTTTACATACAAGTTAGAGCAGCACCTCCCTTTGAGTGGCATAATATTCCTAATTTGACAGTGCTCAAAGTTCATAAATTAGATGCCCTTCTTCCTCCTTACTTTGCTTTCAGATCATTTATCCTTTTGCTTTAGCGTCTCAGCCTCCCAGGAAACCACAAAAAACGAACAATCACAAACACATAAAGTGAAGCACATGTCTTCAGACTATCCTACTCACAACTCCATTCCCTTATTCTAGGCATCCTGGATCTCCAAATCCCTGCATTTACCAAATATTTTAGTATCTGACTCTTTACAGCGACTCTTGTCATCTTTGGGGCCTTTAGCATGTGGTAGACAAGCATCTGATACCCCAGTCTCTCATTTCCTTGATTTCCTTACATCATCTTTTTCCTTACATCTTACCTCAGCCTGAAATTTATCCTTACTGATAACTAAACCTCTTCCGTAACTTCAGTCTCCATCATCCCACACAATCAGCCCCTCTCATGACCTACTCCATGTCGCTGTATCAAATGGTCAATCACCTAGTCTCGTTTTAGGTTTTGGCAATATTTGACAAAGATAATCACCCCTTCCTTCTACAAGCATTTTATATTTTTTGGCCACGTGTAGAGTGTACACTTTATTTTTTTAATCTATCTCCTTGGCCACTTTCAGTTGCCTTTTCTGAATTCTCTCCACTTCTTAATCTCTAAATATTATAGCTCCTCAGTTTTTTAGCCTTTTGGTCTATAATCTGCTGCCTTATCTGCCGTAAATCTCTATTTAAAATGCTTGCATTGCCAGGCTCAGTGGCTCCGCCTGAAATCCCGTGCTTTGGGAGGTTGAGATGAGTGGATTGCCTGAACCTGCAGGTTCAAGACCCACCTGGGCAACTTGGCGAGACCTCCTCTCTACACTACATCAAAAATTAGCCAGGCGTGGCAGCTCCCGCCTGTAGTTCCAGCTACTCAGAAGGCTGAGGCGGAAGGATCGCCGGAGCCCAGCAGGTCGAGGCTGCAGTGGCAGGGAGCGGCCGCTGCACTCCAGTCTGGGTGACAGAGTGAGACTCCAACTCAAAAAAAAACAAAAAAAAACTTTCTTAAAAAACAAAAAGAATGTCGATCACGGTGACTCACACTGTGATTCCAGCACTTTGGGAGATCAAGGCGAGAGGATTGCCTGAGCCCGCAGGTTCGAGACCAGCCTGGGCAACATGGAGAGTCCTCGTCTCTACAATAAATCAAAAAATTAGCCAGGCGTGGTGGTGGATGCCTGTAGTTCCAGCTACTTGGAAGGTTGAGGCGGAAGGATTGCCTGAGCCCAGCAGATCGGGGCTGAGGTAGCCGTGAACCAGTCACTACACTCCGCATTCCAGCCTGGGCGACAGAGTAAGACTCTCACTTAAAAACAAAACAACAACAATAACAAAAAGTCCCAGCTTTTTTTCCCAAGAAAAATTCCCAAACAAAAGACTGGCTCTCTCCCCGGGGGCTGCAGATCCCATCGTCGGCAGCCTGCTCTTCACACAAAGCTAGGCCATTGACACTGCTGAGGCATCACGGTGGTCTGGGCAGCTGCCGCCACCACCGCTTCTGGGGCGGCCATTGCACATCGCACCGCCCATGCCTGAGGCGATCTGCACCTTCGGACCTTGAAGTCCCTGCAGGCAGGGCCTGCTGAGATGGCTGCCATCACTGCTGCCACCCTGACGGCCTGCCAGGCCGTGGGTCTTCTCCCTTGCGCCTTGAGGCTGCAGCTCTCATTTCCAGCTCCTGTCCAGCTCCCTCCCCTCTGGGACCAGCAGCTAAGATAAAGACCATCTGGAGCCGTGAGATAGCACCACCTGCTGGCGATTCAAGGTAACAACACCGAAATGGGAAAAACAGATGCTTTTCCCAGATCTGAGTGGTGAACGGGGCAGTGGTGAACTGAGTGGTGATCTGAACTGCCCTTCCCAGCAGGCCAGGGGCAACTGACCCTAACTATGAACAATTTTACCAGCCTGAAAAGACAGCTAGACATCAGAGCTGAAAGGACATTGGAATTAAACGAAAAGTCTCAGAGTGTGCTTGATGGGTTCCGTTAGTTTACTGACTTGATTCTATTCCTTTTGTTTTGTTCCTTTTTTTTCTTTTCTTTTCTTTTCCTCTTTCTGTAAACCATATCTTTGTATAAAGGAATAGTGCACCAATAAGGAGATTGGTTAGCTTGCATATTAGCATCATTGTTTGTTTTAGTTTTGTTGGGTTTTTTTTGGTAGGGGAGTTGGTTAGTTTGTTGCAGTGGTCTGTTGTTTTTATCTGTTTCAGTTTTTGTCTCTCTCTCCATTTGTTGGTACACTCGACTGTTTTCCCCCTTACTCCTCTCACTCCTCTCTCTCTCTCCACCCCCTTCTCCACCCCCCCATATCTGCTCCATTCTCTTCCCTCTGTTAACCTCATTTCATTTCAGGGAGTAAACCTACAGCCCCACTGCATGGACAGATTTCAAGGCAGTGGGAAGTGGGTTTCAGATTATCCATACACCTGTCGGCGAATACCAGGACCTGCAGATTGATTTTGAATCACAGCTCCCCACTTAAGTAAATCTCAAAACTGCAAAAAGGACCACCCCCAACCTACAGTGCAACTCCAGAATAGAACAAAGTAAGAGGGCATACATACAGAAGAATAGGAGATTGAACAAAAAGAAGTAAAAGCAACTCCTCCACCCCTGAATAACAGAATTAAGACGGTGACATGGAGGGAAGGAAAAAGTAGGGAGGAAAAAACTGCACAAATGAAGAAAAACCAAAAGAAGAATACAGGTCTCACACAGACCCCTGGAAGGTCAGACACTGAGAAAACAGACTTCAGAACACAAACAATGAAGAGCCTCCAGAATGACTGGTCTCAAACTACAAACCCAGACGTCAAGACATTAATAGAGAGAATAAAAAAATTGAAGAGAGACAAGAGGAAAATAGGAAGGAGTAGATAACTGAGATAACAGTAGTAAAGAATACTGTGAATGAAATAAATAATAAACTGATAAGCATGGAAAGCAGAATTAGCCAAGCAGAAGAAAGAATCTCAGAGCTTGAGGACAAAATTATAGATCTAACCCAAACTGTCCAAAACATAGAAAAGAAGCTTAAAAAGACAGACCAAAACCTTCAAGAGATGAGTGATTATTTCAAGAGACAAAACCTAAGAGTAATTGGACTTCCTGAGGTAGAAGGACAGTCAGAGACCACCCTGGAACAAACATTCCATGAAATTATCCAAGAAAACTTCCCTCATCTCATCAGTGATGTGACCATTCAAACACAAGAGATTCAGAGAACCCCTGTAAGACAACAAATGAGAAGACCAACTCCCAGACACATAATAATTCACCTAAACAAAGTAGGTATAAAAGAAAAAATCCTAAAGGCAGCAAGAGAAAAAGGTCAGACTACCTACCAGGGAAGACCAATTAGAATAGCAGCAGATTTAAATACAGAAACCCTTCAGGCTAGGAGAGCTTGGAGCCCTAGCTTCAAAGTTCTAAAAGATAAACAATTTCAACTGAGAATAAACTACCCAGCCAAGTTAAGCTTCATCAGTGAGGGAGAATTGAAATCTTTCCCAGACATCTAATCCTTAAGAACCTATGCTGCCACCAGGCCACCTCTACAAGAAACACTTAAGAAAGTATTGAACACAGAAGAAAAGGAAAAAAGAACAATGAAAAATCCCTTTTATATCTATAGAGCTTAACATTTTACAATATATTTTCACAAACTTGGTATGATAGGATTTGTTTTCTTAATTTCAACAGAATGCTTTTAAAAACAGCTATATTGGCCAGGCTCAGTGGCTCAGCCTGGAATCCCAACACTTTGGAAGGCTGAGGCAAGTGGATTGCCGGAGCCCACGGGTTCAAGACCAGTCTGGGCAACTTGGTGAGACCTCGTCTCTACAATAAATCAAAAATTAATCGGACGTGGTAGCACGCACCTGTAGTTCCAGCTACTTGGAAGGCTGAGATGGAAAGATCGCCGGAGACCAGCAGGTAATTGCTGGGGTGGCCGTGAGCATGACACTGCACTCCAGCCTGGGTGACAGAGTGATACTCCAACTCAAAAAAAAAAAGCTATATTGGGATATGATTTATATACAATAAAATACACCCATTCTAAATATAACATCCTGCACCCACCCCCACAGTCAGGATACAGAACATTTCCATTACTGCAACAAAGCTTCGATGTGTCTCTTTGCTGGAAATCTCTTTCCCTCTCTGGCAACCACTGATCTGCTTTCTGTCATATTTTTGCCTTTAAAAATGATATCATATGAATGGAATAGTACAGTATGCAGTCTTCCAAATCTACATTAAAAAGTACCAACTTTCTAATCATGTGATTTGTCTTTCTGGTGTCTAGATCCCATCCTGAAGCTATCTGAGGTGACAGCCAAGAGTCACCTCATTAGCATAACAGTCTCCTATCCCTCAGGAAATTACATAAATTTGTTTCTTTGTTGAGTCTCCCTTTGTCGCCCAGGCTGAAGTACAGTGGCACAATCATGGCTCACAGCAGCCTTGACCTCCTGGGTTCAGGCATTTTTCCCACCTCAGACTTCCTGTTAACAGGGAATACAGGTGCACACCACCATGCCCAGCTAATCTTTTTATTTTTCATCGTGATGAGGTCTTGCTATGTTGCCTAGGCCGGTCTCCGAACTCGGGCTCAAGTGGTCATCTCATCTTGGCCTCCAAAGTGGTGAGATTACAGAAGAAAGCCACCACATCCCTCCTGTTTTTGTTTTTAAACTGAATACTGTACAATGTCTTTTTTATTTTTGTAAAATTAATGTAGCATCCAGTGTGTCCTTAGATAGCCCTATCTTAAATGGTATTTTTCAATAATCACTGTCCTTGGCTAATACAATTAGGAAGTTTAAATTGGCACAGAAACTTAAAATAGGATTTATTGGTGCATAACACAAATTAGTTATACATGAAGGTGTTATTTATTTCCCTCTTCAATTGTTTTTCTTTTTAAAAAGTAATTTTATTTTAATAGGTTTAGCAGTATAAATAATTTTGGGTTACATGACTGTTTTGTATCATAGTGAAGCCTGGGCTTTATGTGTATCCTCACTCCCATTAGTGCACATCATATTCAACAGATAATTTCTCATCCCACTTCTACTGCTCACCCTCTCCGAGTGGCCAATGTCCTTTATGCCATTCTAGAGGCCTTTGCAGACCGTTAGCTTAGCTCTGGCTTATAAGTGACAACATGCAGTATTTGATGTTCCATTCCTGCATTACTTCACTTAGCATAATGGTCTCCAATTCCACCCAAGTTGCTACAAAAGACATTCTGTTTTTTCTTATAGCTAAGTAGTATTCCATACTTTGTGTGTGTGAGTGCATATATACATGATATACCTAAACATTTATATATTAATTTATATAATATATTTTATATATTATGTATAATATATTTATAAATATTCATATTTATAAATTAATGTAAATACTTAGAAATATATGATATTACATATGCATCATATTATTTATCTATTTATAATGTTTATTATATTATATAGCAATTTTGTTAGCCACTGATCAGTTGCAGGACATTTAGGTTGATTCCACATCTTTCCACATCTTTGCAAGGAGGTCCCTTTGACACCTCCAATTAGGTGTCCAATAAATATCTCAAGCTTTACATGTCTAAACTAAAACTGATTTCTCCTGTGATCCTAAACCTCATCCTTTCACCATCTCCCTTATCTCAATAAATATAATTCCTTTAACCCATCTTTGATTCCTTTCCATCCTCAAATTCAATGCAACAAAAACTCCTGTTAGCTCTAAATTTGAAAGATATCTAGATTCAGATAAAATTTCATCATTTCTAGTTTAAGGCCAAATCATCATTTACTTGGAATTCAGTGTTAGACTTCTAATTTGCCAACTTGAATATCTATCTACTCAAGTCCTAATGAGTTTCACTTTTAAAAAAATTAAAAGACAACATATATAAAGGAAAAATAATGAAATTAAAATCTTACAGTAGATGATTTTCAAAGAGTAGGTCTGTCCTTGTACCATCTCATAAGTCAAGGAATTTAATTTTACCAAATCCCTTAGAATCTTAGTTTCCCCTTGCCACCTTCTCCCACAAGGAAACTGTGGTTGGCAGCTTTTAACATGACTCCTATGATACCCATCTCCTAATATTCACATCCTTGTGCAATCCCTTCCCTAAGGATGGGACAACTCTAGTGAATTGCTTCTAATTATTAAAATATGGCAAAAGCTGTGGGATGCTACTTCCATGATTTGTTACAAAAGATTTCCGTCTTGCTAGCTCATGTGTTTTCTCTCTCTCTCTCTGTCTCTTTCTCCCTCTCCCTCTCCTTCCTCCTCCCTGTCTTTCTATCCCTTTCTCCTTCCCTCTTCTTCTTCCAATCTCTCTTTCTCTCCCTCTCTTTCCCTCTTTCATGACTTGCTCACACTTATGAAGCAAATTGTCATGGTAGACAGACCCACACGACAAGAAATAGAGGCTGACCTTTAATCAGCCATTAAAGGAATTGAGGACTTTAACAAATTAACCAAAAATGAATCCTGACAATGATTATAAGAGTGAGTTTGGAAGCGAATCCTTGTCCCAATAAAGGCTTGAGATGACTGCAGCCCAATAGAATAGGCACTTTGCTTGCAACCTGTGAGAGACCACAAAGAAGGAGACCCATTCCTAGATTCTTGTGAACATTAGAGACTATGAGATAATAAATGCTGTTCTGAGTCACTACTTTTGGGGGCAAATTTCTCCCCCCCCCAGGGGGGACAAATTTCTTATGCAAAACAGATACCTAATACAGAAACTTTTACCTGGCTATGAGCATGACAGATGCTAGCATTTCTTTTTGTCTCTCCATAAATTGAAAAATGTAGGATGCTTTGTATTAAGTTTAACGTCTTTAACTCAATATCCTGTGTTAAAATTCATTCAAGCTTGTGGGTTTTGTAATAATATTTCACTCCAAATACCTAAGAGTGGAATTATTCAATATATTTTTGTGTTTTTCACTTTATAATAAATATTATCAAAACATTTTACTATGACTAACAATTTATACTCTCACCATCAATGTCTAAGAATTCCTAATGTTCTACATTCTCTCCATCACTTGGATATGTCAGTCATTTAAATTATAGTCATTCTAGTGAGTATGTAGATTTAGTTCACAGCTTAATTTGCTTTTCCTTGAGAATGAGACATAATTAGGGAGGTCGAGGCATTTGTTCATGTCTGTTGCTAATCAAGATATTCTCTTTGTGATATGCCTATTCAAGACTTTTGCAAAAAGAGGAAAGTAAACACAGGACCTTTGCCTTGGAACTTCATACCAATCCACCATAGTAAACACAACACCAGACACAACTACTCAGCCCCTGGCGCGTGCCTGTAATTCCGGCTACTCGGAAGGCTGAGGCGGAAGGATAGCCGGAGCCCAGCAGGTCAAGGCTGCGGTGGCCGGGAGTGGCCACTGCACTCCAGTCTGGGTGACAGAGTGAGACTCCGACTCAAAAAAAACCAAAAACAAACAAACAAAAAAACAACTACTCAGCCCCTGACCATAGGTCAGTGCCCATAGACAAAGCCTGGACACCTGTCCTGGTGCCAGACAGAAATCTATGGGCCCTGGTGGGAAGGATTCAAATTCTAGCCCCAAGTTCTCAGGCCCCAAGTACATTACATATACAACAAAACATCATGTTGTACCCAACAAAAATAATATCTGCCAATTTATAAATAAATAAATGCTTTTAAAAAAAGACTTTTGATTTTTTTCCCTAATGAGTTGCTCTTTTTTCTTGATTTGGAAACTGCTTTATATATTCCATTTGTGTGTGTGTAATATTAGATTTATTTGGTTTCTTAATTGTATCTTTGGATGAATAGCAGCTCCAATTTTTAATATAGTTAAATTTATTGATTTTTTTGTTTACAATTAATAGTTTTTGTTATGTTTCTCAACCTGTAGAACACGAAAATAATGTCTTTGATTTTTTTTTCTAAAATTTTGATTGTTTTGTCTTCCACATGTAGATCTATAATCCACCAGGGATTTTTATTTATTTATTTCTTATTCATTTATTTGCTTACTTATTTTTGAGTCAGGGTCTCACTCTGCCCCCCAGGTTGAAGTGCAATGGCACGCTCCCAGCCTCCGCAGCCTCGACCTGCTGGGCTCCGGCGATCCTTCCGCCTCAGCCTTCCAAGTAGCTGGAACTACAGGTGCACACCACCACATCCAGCTAATTTTTTTTTTTGTAGAGACAGGGTCTCACCAAGTTGCCCAGGCTGGTCTCAAACCCCTGGACTTAGGCAATCCTCTCGCCTCGGCCTCCCAAAGTGCTGGAATTACAGGCTTGAGCCACCGCTCCCAGCAGATGTTATTATTTTTTTAATGTCAGAAGGTATGAACCAAGTTTAATTTAGTTTTAACATGCATATATAAGGACCTAATACCATTTACTGAAAAAATTATCCTTTCACTATAGTTGTTACACATCAACTCACTATATGTATGAGTCTAAGAACTACATTAAATCTATGGATAAATTTGTGGAGAAATGAGATTCATAAAATAACACTTTCATCCCGTAATTATGATATGACCCACCCTTTTAATTTTCTCAGAAATATTGCAGTTTTTAGTGTATAGTCCTTGCATATTTTGTTAGATACATTCTGAGATTTGTTAGATGATTTAAATATGACTTGCATATTTTGTTAGATACATTCTGAGATTTGTTAGATGATTTAAATAAACATCTTTGAAGCATAAATACCCATAGAGAAAAGTGGTCACAAATTTTCTGGATGGATTTTTCACAAACTAAATACATTCAGAGTGCCAGCACTCAAAGAAAACAAGAAGATAATGGTTTCCTGGAAGCCTTGCTTGTGCTCCCAATCAGGTTTACAACTCCTCCCACACCCATCAAGACTAATTACTATCCTGCTTTGGTAATTTGTGTAAATGGAATTATAAAGTATTTAATTTTTAGTATCCAGTGTCAATAAAATACATATAAGATTGGTCTATTTTTTGTATTTAACTATAGAATGACTATTCTCATTGCTGTATAATATTAATTATATGAATATAACATAAATTATTTATCCACTGAACTCTTGAGGGATATTGAGTGTTTTCACTTTTATGTGGTTTTTATGCATTGTGGTGTTATGAGCATTCATATACATATCGTTTAGTTTACAAATGTTCATAACCTTCATGTGTGTATGTCTAGAAATGGATTGAATGGATTTCTATAAGTGCATATGTTCAACTTTAGTACAGACTGTCAATATGTTTCATAGCTTTACTAATTTATATTCACACCAGTAATGTATGAACATTCTTAGTGTTCAACAAGCTCATCAAGCCTCATCATGCCTTTTTTTTTCCATTTTGCAGATGTGTAGTGATAACATATTGTGGTTTTTAATGACTCATATAATAAATTTTTATGACTCCAGTGACATTTAATGGCCAATTTCATGTCATCTCTTGTACTTTTTTAAAAAATAATATGTATATATTTATATGCATCTGTTTTTTAAATTATTTTCATGTAATCATTTCTGTGTGTATGTATATGTGTATGTGTGTGTGTCCTTGAATGGTTGTTTAATATGGTGAAAGGAGGGAACCCTTGAAGTGTAGAATATACTTAGTTTAACATAGTCTTTTTTTTTTTTTTTTTTAGTCACTCTGTCTCCCAGGCTGGAGTGCAGTGGCACGCTCCCGGCCACCCCAGCGTCGATCTGCTGGGCTCAGGCGATCCTTTTCCACCTCAGTCTCCCAAGTAGCGGGAACTGCAGGCACACACTACCATGCCCGCTTTTTTTTTTTAATTGTAGAGATGAGCTATCACCAAGTTGCCCTGGCTGGTCTCGAACCTGCAGGCTCAGGCAATCCACTCGCCTCAGCCTCCCAAAGTGCTGGGATTCCAGGCTGAGCCACTGAGTCCAGCCTAAAGTCATTTTAAAGTAGCACAGTCATTTTACTTAGGCCTCACCCTTTGAAATTCCCTTGCTGCTCAGCTTGCATGGCCCCTGTGTCCTTTTGCCTTATAATCATTAATAAGAAAAATACTTTAGCATTAAAAACTCGTGATTATACAGAACTCCTTGAGCATGTGCAGCTTGCTAACAATTTATTTTCTAGGCCTCGTGTTGATGCTTTGTTATCAGCTGCCCGTGACAACCTTCAGCACACCACCAAGAGGCATGTTTACTGATATATTGTCATCACCCAACCGTGACCACCCAAGCCCAGCATCTGAGGTCCTAGAACGCCGATGCCTGGCCACACCAAGATAGGAGATTCACGTGACTGCTCTAGAAACTAAAGAATGCAAACCTGGATCAGGCGCGGTGGTTCATGCCTATAATCCCAGCACTTTGGGAGGCCAAGGTAAAAGGATTGCCTGAGCCCAGAGGTATGAGACCTGCCTGGGCAACTTGGTGAGACCTTGTCTCTAGAATAAATCACAAAAACTAGCCAGGCTTGGTGGCATGCATCTGTAATTTCAGCTACTTGGAAGGCTAAGGTGGAAAGATCACCGGAGCCCAGAAGATTGAGGCTGTGGTGGCCGTGAGCATGTCACTCAACTTCAGCCTGAGTGTCAGAGTGAGACCCTGACTCTAAAAAAAAAAAAAAAAAAAAGAATGCAACTCTGGGCATTCCTCTTGTCTCAGACCTCCTCCAGCTCTAAGCCCCTTGGCTTGCTTTAGAACCTTTAAATACTCCTAGACTTTTTTTTTTTTTTTTTTTTTGGAAAGCAGAATTTGAGAGGGCGGAAAAGCTCCCACAGTGGGAGGGGACCCAAAGGGGTTGCCCAAATACTTCTAGTCTTTAGCCTGCCATGCCACACTTGCCTTGCAGTATTGTCCCCCTTTCCATTTGTGAAAGGGGAATAATAAACTTTACTTCTTTCAACTTTCTTCCTTGTTGCAACCTTGCATTATTCCCACAGCACCAGTCCACCTTGCCTCAGTTTACCGTTTCATATGGATACAACATTTGTGTTTTCCCATTGAAGCATATTTAGGCTATTGTTAGCATTTCAATTTTTCTAAGACCCTCCTTCGTTTTTGGCAATACATCATCTCTAGCCCAAAGCCAAGCAGGGAGTAAGTCTCCAGGACATTGTGATTTGACACATGAGACACAGTAACAACTTAGAATAGTACAGGAATATCTAGCATGTGCCTAACTTCTATTCTCTTCCCTGGGAATTCCCTTTAGAGCTGTCTGTTTTATTTGCTTGTTCATGATGGATTTATTTGTTCTGCTAATATCAACAAAAACCTAATACTTTAAGTCAGCTCTAAACTGCATGCCCTCCCAAAAGAAAGAGTAGATTAATCTGTTATTTATATTTTTTTCCTATTATATTTGGTTGTTGTTGTTGTTGTTTGATTTTGTTTTTTAAGTCGGAGTCTCACTCTGTCACCCAGGCTGGAGTGCAGTGGCATGCTCACAGCCACCACAGCCTTGACCTGCTGGGCTCAGGTGATCCTTCCGCCTCAGCCTTCCAAGTAGCTGGAACCACAGGTGTGCACCACCATGCCCGGCTAATTTTTTTGATTTATTGTAGAGACGGGGTCTTGCCATATTGCTCAGGCTGATCTCAAACCTCTGAGCTCAGGCAGTCCTCTCACCTCCACCTCCCAAAGTGTTAGGATTACAGGTGTGAGACACCACGCCTGGCCTTCCTAGGATATTTGGGTGATTTTCTGGGGCTAACTGAGACCGTGCCGTGTCACTGACTGATGCCTTCCAATATACCTTTTCTAGTCCTGATGAAGATGACCTCTCAGTTTTGGATTAGCAGTTTCATCTGAGATAGAGCTGAACATAGTGTCTCACAGAACCCTCCCTCTCAAATGTAAGGCTATTGAAAAAGCACATTTTAATGTTGTCGATTTTGTTGAAAGGATGTGCGAGGAGAAATTTGCCTTTTGCTTGAGATTTCTTTGCCCATCATAATCATAAGGGGAACCACAAGCCAATCACACCACAGTAACCCAGCCCAGCCCATTCCTACCTTGCTAGTTTAAATCTCTCCTCTCCCAGTAAATGGTGCTGGGAAAACTGGCTGATCATATGCAGAAGATTGAAACAGGACCCCTACCTATCTCCAGACACAAAAATTAACTCCAAATGTATCAAAGACCTAAACACAAACCTCAAACTATAAGACTCTTAGAAAATGCAGGCAATACCCTTATGGAAACTGGAACTGGCAACCAATTCCTGATCAGGATCCTAAGTGCCCATACCATAAGAAATAAGATAGCCGGGCTCTGTGGCTCAGTCTGTAATCCCAGCACTTTGGGAGGCTGAGGTGAGTGGATTGCCTTGAGCCCGCGGGGTTGAGA